>NC_090236.1:43524752-43619752 GCF_024489055.1 Chanodichthys erythropterus
ACAGTTTGACCTGTTGCCATGGCAACAATATTTCAAATATCAAAAATCCTGTCATAGGTCTACATCTGCTGTGTATTGACATTACACTGATGAAGTTTGAAGCAAATCAGGTAAAAATAAGAGGGTGATCTCAAAACATTTCAAAAAGTGATACACTTCCTGCTGCCAGTTGGTGGCGCTATAACTTTGACTCACAATAGTCACATCCATGTGATCAGACTCCTATAACGAACACATTCGTGAAGTTTCATAAAGATCAATATATGTATTAAGACGTTATAACACATTTCCTGTTTCCTTTTTCTCGCCATAAATTCGTTGCCTCGCCACGGCCAAACCGTTCGAGATATCAAAAATCCCCTGGCAATTTTTAATCATCAGTGTCTTGACTTCATGCTGACCGAGTTTGGTGGCGATCGGATTAATCGTCTAGGAGGAGTATATCAAATTCCAGAGCATGCGTTTTTCAAACAACCCTTAATAGCTGACTTCCTGTTGGCGTGGCGATTAACTTAGAGCGCGAAAGTTGTTCGGCCCGATGAGGTCTATATGTGTACCGAGTTTCATACTAATACGTGCAAGCATGTTTAATATATGGACCAAATTTTCAGACTTTTTTCAAGGGGGCGCTGTCGAGCCCCCCTGCCACGCCCGGGTACCAGCCTCTCCGGCGTCCTAATGGCCGCGGATTCCAATGTGTGTGCCAATTTTCAAGAGTTTTTGAGCATGTTAAGGCCCCCAAAAAGCCCCGGAAGACGGAAAAAAAAAAAAAAAATAAAAAAAATAAAAAAAAATAATCCTTAGAAGAACAAGAGGGCCCTGCGCGAATTTTCGCTTGGGCCCTAAATATAGCTGCGAGCAGCGATGGCGGGCCCAAGCCCGGTGGCACCGCCACCCCGGTGGCTTCAGGGCAACTGTGCACAGCAGGCAATAGGCACTTAAAACGGTTAAACATCAAAGGACTATGTCAAATTCACTCCACATTTACTGCACTACAAGGTGCCGCTATAGAGCCCCTCCTCCCTGCCCATTTTCAAAGGATTACATGTGCCAAGTTTTAACATTATTCTGATGAATTTTGAAGCAAATCAGGTAAAAATAAGAGGGTGATCTCAATGTATGCTGAAAGTGACACATTTTCTGCTTCCAGTTGGTGGCGCTATGACTTTGAATCACAATAGTCAAATCCATGTGATCAGCCTTGTACAACGAAGACTAAGCCAACGTTTCATCAAAATCAATTAATGTATGCAGAAGTTATAACACTTTGTTTCCCTTTTCTTGCCATAAATTCGTTGCCTCGCCACGGCCAAACCGTTTGAGATATCCAAAATCCGTTTGCAATTAAACAACTTCAATGTGTTCGCAACAAGTTAAAAAAAGCTTGGTGTAAATTGGATAAACCCTGTAGGAGTAGTAGTATAAAATTCATAGCCTGTTTTTTCAAAAAATTAACATTCAAACCAAAATAGCTGACTTCCTGTTGGTCGGAGCTAATGAATGTAAATTAGAAAATTGTCCGGCTTGATGAGAATAATATGTGTACCGAGTTTGGTGACTGTAGGAAAAACTAACCCCCCCACTTTTGTCAAAAGGTGGCGCTACTGAGCCCCTCCACCACGCCCATTTCTATGGCTTTGTCCATGTCTACTGGTTGACAATATTGATGTGTGTGTCGAGTTTCATGCAATTTGAAGCATGTTAAGAGCCTCAAAAACACTCAAGAATATTATTACAGTTTGACCTGTTGCCATGGCAACAATATTTCAAATATCAAAAATCCTGTCATAGGTCTACATCTGCTGTGTATTGACATTACACTGATGAAGTTTGAAGCAAATCAGGTAAAAATAAGAGGGTGATCTCAAAGCATTTTAAAAGTGATACACTTCTTGCTGCCATTTGGTGGCGCTATAACTTTGACTCACAATAGTTACATCCATGTGATCAGACTACTACAACCAACACACTCCTGAAGTTTCATAAACATCAATCAATGTATGCAGAAGTTATAACACATTTCCTGTTTCCCTTTTCTCGCCATAAATTCGTTGCCTCGCCACGGCCAAACCGTTTGAGATATCCAAAATCCGTTTGCAATTAAACAACTTCAATGTGTTCGCAACAAGTTAAAAAAAGCTTGGTGTTAATTGGATAAACCCTGTAGGAGTAGTAGTATAAAATTCATAGCCTGTTTTTTCAAAAAATTAACATTCAAACCAAAATAGCTGACTTCCTGTTGGTCGGAGCTAATGAATGTAAATTAGAAAATTGTCCGGCTTGATGAGAATAATATGTGTACCGAGTTTGGTGACTGTAGGAAAAACTAACCCCCACTTTTGTCAAAAGGTGGCGCTACTGAGCCCCTCCACCACGCCCATTTCTATGGCTTTGTCCATGTCTACTGGTTGACAATATTGATGTGTGTGTCGAGTTTCATGCAATTTGAAGCATGTTAAGAGCCTCAAAAACACTCAAGAATATTATTACAGTTTGACCTGTTGCCATGGCAACGATATTTCAAATATCAAAAATCCTGTCATAGGTCTACATCTGCTGTGTATTGACATTACACTGATGAAGTTTGAAGCAAATCAGGTAAAAATAAGAGGGTGATCTCAAAACATTTCAAAAAGTGATACACTTCCTGCTGCCAGTTGGTGGCGCTATAACTTTGACTCACAATAGTCACATCCATGTGATCAGACTCCTATAACGAACACACTCGTGAAGTTTCATAAAGATCAATATATGTATTAAGACGTTATAACACATTTCCTGTTTCCTTTTTCTCGCCATAAATTCGTTGCCTCGCCACGGCCAAACCGTTCGAGATATCAAAAATCCCCTGGCAATTTTTAATCATCAGTGTCTTGACTTCATGCTGACCGAGTTTGGTGGCGATCGGATTAATCGTCTAGGAGGAGTATATCAAATTCCAGAGCATGCGTTTTTCAAACAACCCTTAATAGCTGACTTCCTGTTGGCGTGGCGATTAACTTAGAGCGCGAAAGTTGTTCGGCCCGATGAGGTCTATATGTGTACCGAGTTTCATACTAATACGTGCAAGCATGTTTAATATATGGACCAAATTTTCAGACTTTTTTCAAGGGGCGCTGTCGAGCCCCTGCCACGCCCGGGTACCAGCCTCTCCGGCGTCCTAATGGCCGCGGATTCCAATGTGTGTGCAAATTTTCAAGAGTTTTTGAGCATGTTAAGGCCCCCAAAAAGCCCCGGAAGACGGAAAAAAAAAAAAAAAAAAAATAATAATAATAATCCTTAGAAGAACAAGAGGGCCCTGCGCGAATTTTCGCTTGGGCCCTAAATATAGCTGCGAGCAGCGATGGCGGGCCCAAGCCCGGTGGCACCGCCACCCCGGTGGCTTCAGGGCAACTGTGCACAGCGGGCAATAGGCACTTAAAACGGTTAAACATCAAAGGACTATGTCAAATTCACTCCACATTTACTGCACTACAAGGTGCCGTTATAGAGCCCCTCCTCCCTGCCCATTTTCAAAGGATTACATGTGCCAAGTTTTAACATTATTCTGATGAATTTTGAAGCAAATCAGGTAAAAATAAGAGGGTGATCTCAATGTATGCTGAAAGTGACACATTTTCTGCTTCCAGTTGGTGGCGCTATGACTTTGAATCACAATAGTCAAATCCATGTGATCAGCCTTGTACAACGAAGACTAAGCCAAAGTTTCATCAAAATCAATTAATGTATGCAGAAGTTATAACACTTTGTTTCCCTTTTCTCGCCATAAATTCGTTGCCTCGCCACGGCCAAACCGTTTGAGATATCCAAAATCCTTTTGCAATTAAACAACTTCAATGTGTTCGCAACAAGTTAAAAAAAGCTTGGTGTAAATTGGATAAACCCTGTAGGAGTAGTAGTATAAAATTCATAGCCTGTTTTTTCAAAAAATTAACATTCAAACCAAAATAGCTGACTTCCTGTTGGTCGGAGCTAATGAATGTAAATTAGAAAATTGTCCGGCTTGATGAGAATAATATGTGTACCGAGTTTGGTGACTGTAGGAAAAACTAACCCCCCACTTTTGTCAAAAGGTGGCGCTACTGAGCCCCTCCACCACGCCCATTTCTATGGCTTTGTCCATGTCTACTGGTTGACAATATTGATGTGTGTGTCGAGTTTCATGCAATTTGAAGCATGTTAAGAGCCTCAAAAACACTCAAGAATATTATTACAGTTTGACCTGTTGCCATGGCAACAATATTTCAAATATCAAAAATCCTGTCATAGGTCTACATCTGCTGTGTATTGACATTACACTGATGAAGTTTGAAGCAAATCAGGTAAAAATAAGAGGGTGATCTCAAAACATTTCAAAAAGTGATACACTTCCTGCTGCCAGTTGGTGGCGCTATAACTTTGACTCACAATAGTCACATCCATGTGATCAGACTCCTATAACGAACACATTCGTGAAGTTTCATAAAGATCAATATATGTATTAAGACGTTATAACACATTTCCTGTTTCCTTTTTCTCGCCATAAATTCGTTGCCTCGCCACGGCCAAACCGTTCGAGATATCAAAAATCCCCTGGCAATTTTTAATCATCAGTGTCTTGACTTCATGCTGACCGAGTTTGGTGGCGATCGGATTAATCGTCTAGGAGGAGTATATCAAATTCCAGAGCATGCGTTTTTCAAACAACCCTTAATAGCTGACTTCCTGTTGGCGTGGCGATTAACTTAGAGCGCGAAAGTTGTTCGGCCCGATGAGGTCTATATGTGTACCGAGTTTCATACTAATACGTGCAAGCATGTTTAATATATGGACCAAATTTTCAGACTTTTTTCAAGGGGGCGCTGTCGAGCCCCCCTGCCACGCCCGGGTACCAGCCTCTCCGGCGTCCTAATGGCCGCGGATTCCAATGTGTGTGCCAATTTTCAAGAGTTTTTGAGCATGTTAAGGCCCCCAAAAAGCCCCGGAAGACGGAAAAAAAAAAAAAAATAAAAAAAAAAAATAAATAAATAATAATAATCCTTAGAAGAACAAGAGGGCCCTGCGCGAATTTTCGCTTGGGCCCTAAATATAGCTGCGAGCAGCGATGGCGGGCCCAAGCCCGGTGGCACCGCCACCCCGGTGGCTTCAGGGCAACTGTGCACAGCGGGCAATAGGCACTTAAAACGGTTAAACATCAAAGGACTATGTCAAATTCACTCCACATTTACTGCACTACAAGGTGCCGCTATAGACCCCTTCCTCCCTGCCCATTTTCAAAGGATTACATGTGCCAAGTTTTAACATTATTCTGATGAATTTTGAAGCAAATCAGGTAAAAATAAGAGGGTGATCTCAATGTATGCTGAAAGTGACACATTTTCTGCTTCCAGTTGGTGGCGCTATGACTTTGAATCACAATAGTCAAATCCATGTGATCAGCCTTGTACAACGAAGACTAAGCCAAAGTTTCATCAAAATCAATTAATGTATGCAGAAGTTATAACACTTTGTTTCCCTTTTCTTGCCATAAATTCGTTGCCTCGCCACGGCCAAACCGTTTGAGATATCCAAAATCCGTTTGCAATTAAACAACTTCAATGTGTTAGCAACAAGTTAAAAAAAGCTTGGTGTAAATTGGATAAACCCTGTAGGAGTAGTAGTATAAAATTCATAGCCTGTTTTTTCAAAAAATTAACATTCAAACCAAAATAGCTGACTTCCTGTTGGTCGGAGCTAATGAATGTAAATTAGAAAATTGTCCGGCTTGATGAGAATAATATGTGTACCGAGTTTGGTGACTGTAGGAAAAACTAACCCCCACTTTTGTCAAAAGGTGGCGCTACTGAGCCCCTCCACCACGCCCATTTCTATGGCTTTGTCCATGTCTACTGGTTGACAATATTGATGTGTGTGTCGAGTTTCATGCAATTTGAAGCATGTTAAGAGCCTCAAAAACACTCAAGAATATTATTACAGTTTGACCTGTTGCCATGGCAACAATATTTCAAATATCAAAAATCCTGTCATAGGTCTACATCTGCTGTGTATTGACATTACACTGATGAAGTTTGAAGCAAATCAGGTAAAAATAAGAGGGTGATCTCAAAACATTTCAAAAAGTGATACACTTCCTGCTGCCAGTTGGTGGCGCTATAACTTTGACTCACAATAGTCACATCCATGTGATCAGACTCCTATAACGAACACACTCGTGAAGTTTCATAAAGATCAATATATGTATTAAGACGTTATAACACATTTCCTGTTTCCTTTTTCTCGCCATAAATTCGTTGCCTCGCCACGGCCAAACCGTTCAAGATATCAAAAATCCCCTGGCAATTTTTAATCATCAGTGTCTTGACTTCATGCTGACCGAGTTTGGTGGCGATCGGATTAATCGTCTAGGAGGAGTATATCAAATTCCAGAGCATGCGTTTTTCAAACAACCCTTAATAGCTGACTTCCTGTTGGCGTGGCGATTAACTTAGAGCGCGAAAGTTGTTCGGCCCGATGAGGTCTATATGTGTACCGAGTTTCATACTAATACGTGCAAGCATGTTTAATATATGGACCAAATTTTCAGACTTTTTTCAAGGGGGCGCTGTCGAGCCCCTGCCACGCCCGGGTACCAGCCTCTCCGGCGTCCTAATGGCCGCGGATTCCAATGTGTGTGCCAATTTTCAAGAGTTTTTGAGCATGTTAAGGCCCCCAAAAAGCCCCGGAAGACGGAAAAAAAAAAAAAAAAAAATAATAATAATAATCCTTAGAAGAACAAGAGGGCCCTGCGCGAATTTTCGCTTGGGCCCTAAATATAGCTGCGAGCAGCGATGGCGGGCCCAAGCCCGGTGGCACCGCCACCCCGGTGGCTTCAGGGCAACTGTGCACAGCGGGCAATAGGCACTTAAAACGGTTAAACATCAAAGGACTATGTCAAATTCACTCCACATTTACTGCACTACAAGGTGCCGTTATAGAGCCCCTCCTCCCTGCCCATTTTCAAAGGATTACATGTGCCAAGTTTTAACATTATTCTGATGAATTTTGAAGCAAATCAGGTAAAAATAAGAGGGTGATCTCAATGTATGCTGAAAGTGACACATTTTCTGCTTCCAGTTGGTGGCGCTATGACTTTGAATCACAATAGTCAAATCCATGTGATCAGCCTTGTACAACGAAGACTAAGCCAAAGTTTCATCAAAATCAATTAATGTATGCAGAAGTTATAACACTTTGTTTCCCTTTTCTCGCCATAAATTCGTTGCCTCGCCACGGCCAAACCGTTTGAGATATCCAAAATCCGTTTGCAATTAAACAACTTCAATGTGTTAGCAACAAGTTAAAAAAAGCTTGGTGTAAATTGGATAAACCCTGTAGGAGTAGTAGTATAAAATTCATAGCCTGTTTTTTCAAAAAATTAACATTCAAACCAAAATAGCTGACTTCCTGTTGGTCGGAGCTAATGAATGTAAATTAGAAAATTGTCCGGCTTGATGAGAATAATATGTGTACCGAGTTTGGTGACTGTAGGAAAAACTAACCCCCCCACTTTTGTCAAAAGGTGGCGCTACTGAGCCCCTCCACCACGCCCATTTCTATGGCTTTGTCCATGTCTACTGGTTGACAATATTGATGTGTGTGTCGAGTTTCATGCAATTTGAAGCATGTTAAGAGCCTCAAAAACACTCAAGAATATTATTACAGTTTGACCTGTTGCCATGGCAACAATATTTCAAATATCAAAAATCCTGTCATAGGTCTACATCTGCTGTGTATTGACATTACACTGATGAAGTTTGAAGCAAATCAGGTAAAAATAAGAGGGTGATCTCAAAACATTTCAAAAAGTGATACACTTCCTGCTGCCAGTTGGTGGCGCTATAACTTTGACTCACAATAGTCACATCCATGTGATCAGACTCCTATAACGAACACACTCGTGAAGTTTCATAAAGATCAATATATGTATTAAGACGTTATAACACATTTCCTGTTTCCTTTTTCTCGCCATAAATTCGTTGCCTCGCCACGGCCAAACCGTTCGAGATATCAAAAATCCCCTGGCAATTTTTAATCATTAGTGTCTTGACTTCATGCTGACCGAGTTTGGTGGCGATCGGATTAATCGTCTAGGAGGAGTATATCAAATTCCAGAGCATGCGTTTTTCAAACAACCCTTAATAGCTGACTTCCTGTTGGCGTGGCGATTAACTTAGAGCGCGAAAGTTGTTCGGCCCGATGAGGTCTATATGTGTACCGAGTTTCATACTAATACGTGCAAGCATGTTTAATATATGGACCAAATTTTCAGACTTTTTTCAAGGGGGCGCTGTCGAGCCCCCCTGCCACGCCCGGGTACCAGCCTCTCCGGCGTCCTAATGGCCGCGGATTCCAATGTGTGTGCCAATTTTCAAGAGTTTTTGAGCATGTTAAGGCCCCCAAAAAGCCCCGGAAGACGGAAAAAAAAAAATAAATAAAAAAATAAAAAAAAATAATAATCCTTAGAAGAACAAGAGGGCCCTGCGCGAATTTTCGCTTGGGCCCTAATAATCCTTAGAAGAACAAGAGGGCCCTGCACGCTTAATTCGCTTGGGCCCTAAATATAGCTGCGAGCAGCGATGGCGGGCCCAAGCCCGGTGGCACCGCCACCCCGGTGGCTTCAGGGCAACTGTGCACAGCGGGCAATAGGCACTTAAAACGGTTAAACATCAAAGGACTATGTCAAATTCACTCCACATTTACTGCACTACAAGGTGCCGCTATAGAGCCCCTCCTCCCTGCCCATTTTCAAAGGATTACATGTGCCAAGTTTTAACATTATTCTGATGAATTTTGAAGCAAATCAGGTAAAAATAAGAGGGTGATCTCAATGTATGCTGAAAGTGACACATTTTCTGCTTCCAGTTGGTGGCGCTATGACTTTGAATCACAATACTCAAATCCATGTGATCAGCCTTGTACAACGAAGACTAAGCCAAAGTTTCATCAAAATCAATTAATGTATGCAGAAGTTATAACACATTTCCTGTTTCCCTTTTCTCGCCATAAATTCGTTGCCTCGCCACGGCCAAACCGTTTGAGATATCCAAAATCCGTTTGCAATTAAACAACTTCAATGTGTTCGCAACAAGTTAAAAAAGCTTGGTGTAAATTGGATAAACCCTGTAGGAGTAGTAGTATAAAATTCATAGCCTGTTTTTTCAAAAAATTAACATTCAAACCAAAATAGCTGACTTCCTGTTGGTCGGAGCTAATGAATGTAAATTAGAAAATTGTCCGGCTTGATGAGAATAATATGTGTACCGAGTTTGGTGACTGTAGGAAAAACTAACCCCCCCACTTTTGTCAAAAGGTGGCGCTACTGAGCCCCTCCACCACGCCCATTTCTATGGCTTTGTCCATGTCTACTGGTTGACAATATTGATGTGTGTGTCGAGTTTCATGCAATTTGAAGCATGTTAAGAGCCTCAAAAACACTCAAGAATATTATTACAGTTTGACCTGTTGCCATGGCAACAATATTTCAAATATCAAAAATCCTGTCATAGGTCTACATCTGCTGTGTATTGACATTACACTGATGAAGTTTGAAGCAAATCAGGTAAAAATAAGAGGGTGATCTCAAAACATTTCAAAAAGTGATACACTTCCTGCTGCCAGTTGGTGGCGCTATAACTTTGACTCACAATAGTCACATCCATGTGATCAGACTCCTATAACGAACACACTCGTGAAGTTTCATAAAGATCAATATATGTATTAAGACGTTATAACACATTTCCTGTTTCCTTTTTCTCGCCATAAATTCGTTGCCTCGCCACGGCCAAACCGTTCGAGATATCAAAAATCCCCTGGCAATTTTTAATCATCAGTGTCTTGACTTCATGCTGACCGAGTTTGGTGGCGATCGGATTAATCGTCTAGGAGGAGTATATCAAATTCCAGAGCATGCGTTTTTCAAACAACCCTTAATAGCTGACTTCCTGTTGGCGTGGCGATTAACTTAGAGCGCGAAAGTTGTTCGGCCCGATGAGGTCTATATGTGTACCGAGTTTCATACTAATACGTGCAAGCATGTTTAATATATGGACCAAATTTTCAGACTTTTTTCAAGGGGGCGCTGTCGAGCCCCCCTGCCACGCCCGGGTACCAGCCTCTCCGGCGTCCTAATGGCCGCGGATTCCAATGTGTGTGCCAATTTTCAAGAGTTTTTGAGCATGTTAAGGCCCCCAAAAAGCCCCGGAAGACGGAAAAAAAAAAAAAAAAAAAATAATAATAATAAATATAGCTGCGAGCAGCGATGGCGGGCCCAAGCCCGGTGGCACCGCCACCCCGGTGGCTTCAGGGCAACTGTGCACAGCGGGCAATAGGCACTTAAAACGGTTAAACATCAAAGGACTATGTCAAATTCACTCCACATTTACTGCACTACAAGGTGCCGTTATAGAGCCCCTCCTCCCTGCCCATTTTCAAAGGATTACATGTGCCAAGTTTTAACATTATTCTGATGAATTTTGAAGCAAATCAGGTAAAAATAAGAGGGTGATCTCAATGTATGCTGAAAGTGACACATTTTCTGCTTCCAGTTGGTGGCGCTATGACTTTGAATCACAATAGTCAAATCCATGTGATCAGCCTTGTACAACGAAGACTAAGCCAAAGTTTCATCAAAATCAATTAATGTATGCAGAAGTTATAACACTTTGTTTCCCTTTTCTCGCCATAAATTCGTTGCCTCGCCACGGCCAAACCGTTTGAGATATCCAAAATCCTTTTGCAATTAAACAACTTCAATGTGTTCGCAACAAGTTAAAAAAAGCTTGGTGTAAATTGGATAAACCCTGTAGGAGTAGTAGTATAAAATTCATAGCCTGTTTTTTCAAAAAATTAACATTCAAACCAAAATAGCTGACTTCCTGTTGGTCGGAGCTAATGAATGTAAATTAGAAAATTGTCCGGCTTGATGAGAATAATATGTGTACCGAGTTTGGTGACTGTAGGAAAAACTAACCCCCACTTTTGTCAAAAGGTGGCGCTACTGAGCCCCTCCACCACGCCCATTTCTATGGCTTTGTCCATGTCTACTGGTTGACAATATTGATGTGTGTGTCGAGTTTCATGCAATTTGAAGCATGTTAAGAGCCTCAAAAACACTCAAGAATATTATTACAGTTTGACCTGTTGCCATGGCAACAATATTTCAAATATCAAAAATCCTGTCATAGGTCTACATCTGCTGTGTATTGACATTACACTGATGAAGTTTGAAGCAAATCAGGTAAAAATAAGAGGGTGATCTCAAAGCATTTTAAAAGTGATACACTTCTTGCTGCCATTTGGTGGCGCTATAACTTTGACTCACAATAGTTACATCCATGTGATCAGACTACTACAACCAACACACTCCTGAAGTTTCATAAACATCAATCAATGTATGCAGAAGTTATAACACATTTCCTGTTTCCCTTTTCTCGCCATAAATTCGTTGCCTCGCCACGGCCAAACCGTTTGAGATATCCAAAATCCGTTTATAATTAAATAACTTCAATGTGTTCGCAACAAGTTAAAAAAAGCTTGGTGTAAATTGGATAAACCCTGTAGGAGTAGTAGTATAAAATTCATAGCCTGTTTTTTCAAAAAATTAACATTCAAACCAAAATAGCTGACTTCCTGTTGGTCGGAGCTAATGAATGTAAATTAGAAAATTGTCCGGCTTGATGAGAATAATATGTGTACCGAGTTTGGTGACTGTAGGAAAAACTAACCCCCCCACTTTTGTCAAAAGGTGGCGCTACTGAGCCCCTCCACCACGCCCATTTCTATGGCTTTGTCCATGTCTACTGGTTGACAATATTGATGTGTGTGTCGAGTTTCATGCAATTTGAAGCATGTTAAGAGCCTCAAAAACACTCAAGAATATTATTACAGTTTGACCTGTTGCCATGGCAACAATATTTCAAATATCAAAAATCCTGTCATAGGTCTACATCTGCTGTGTATTGACATTACACTGATGAAGTTTGAAGCAAATCAGGTAAAAATAAGAGGGTGATCTCAAAACATTTCAAAAAGTGATACACTTCCTGCTGCCAGTTGGTGGCGCTATAACTTTGACTCACAATAGTCACATCCATGTGATCAGACTCCTATAACGAACACACTCGTGAAGTTTCATAAAGATCAATGTATGTATTAAGACGTTATAACACATTTCCTGTTTCCTTTTTCTCGCCATAAATTCGTTGCCTCGCCACGGCCAAACCGTTCGAGATATCAAAAATCCCCTGGCAATTTTTAATCATCAGTGTCTTGACTTCATGCTGACCGAGTTTGGTGGCGATCGGATTAATCGTCTAGGAGGAGTATATCAAATTCCAGAGCATGCGTTTTTCAAACAACCCTTAATAGCTGACTTCCTGTTGGCGTGGCGATTAACTTAGAGCGCGAAAGTTGTTCGGCCCGATGAGGTCTATATGTGTACCGAGTTTCATACTAATACGTGCAAGCATGTTTAATATATGGACCAAATTTTCAGACTTTTTTCAAGGGGGCGCTGTCGAGCCCCCCTGCCACGCCCGGGTACCAGCCTCTCCGGCGTCCTAATGGCCGCGGATTCCAATGTGTGTGCCAATTTTCAAGAGTTTTTGAGCATGTTAAGGCCCCCAAAAAGCCCCGGAAGACGGAAAAAAAAAAAAAAAATAATAATAATAATCCTTAGAAGAACAAGAGGGCCCTGCGCGAATTTTCGCTTGGGCCCTAAATATAGCTGCGAGCAGCGATGGCGGGCCCAAGCCCGGTGGCACCGCCACCCCGGTGGCTTCAGGGCAACTGTGCACAGCGGGCAATAGGCACTTAAAACGGTTAAACATCAAAGGACTATGTCAAATTCACTCCACATTTACTGCACTACAAGGTGCCGTTATAGAGCCCCTCCTCCCTGCCCATTTTCAAAGGATTACATGTGCCAAGTTTTAACATTATTCTGATGAATTTTGAAGCAAATCAGGTAAAAATAAGAGGGTGATCTCAATGTATGCTGAAAGTGACACATTTTCTGCTTCCAGTTGGTGGCGCTATGACTTTGAATCACAATAGTCAAATCCATGTGATCAGCCTTGTACAACGAAGACTAAGCCAAAGTTTCATCAAAATCAATTAATGTATGCAGAAGTTATAACACTTTGTTTCCCTTTTCTCGCCATAAATTCGTTGCCTCGCCACGGCCAAACCGTTTGAGATATCCAAAATCCTTTTGCAATTAAACAACTTCAATGTGTTCGCAACAAGTTAAAAAAAGCTTGGTGTAAATTGGATAAACCCTGTAGGAGTAGTAGTATAAAATTCATAGCCTGTTTTTTCAAAAAATTAACATTCAAACCAAAATAGCTGACTTCCTGTTGGTCGGAGCTAATGAATGTAAATTAGAAAATTGTCCGGCTTGATGAGAATAATATGTGTACCGAGTTTGGTGACTGTAGGAAAAACTAACCCCCCACTTTTGTCAAAAGGTGGCGCTACTGAGCCCCTCCACCACGCCCATTTCTATGGCTTTGTCCATGTCTACTGGTTGACAATATTGATGTGTGTGTCGAGTTTCATGCAATTTGAAGCATGTTAAGAGCCTCAAAAACACTCAAGAATATTATTACAGTTTGACCTGTTGCCATGGCAACAATATTTCAAATATCAAAAATCCTGTCATAGGTCTACATCTGCTGTGTATTGACATTACACTGATGAAGTTTGAAGCAAATCAGGTAAAAATAAGAGGGTGATCTCAAAACATTTCAAAAAGTGATACACTTCCTGCTGCCAGTTGGTGGCGCTATAACTTTGACTCACAATAGTCACATCCATGTGATCAGACTCCTATAACGAACACATTCGTGAAGTTTCATAAAGATCAATATATGTATTAAGACGTTATAACACATTTCCTGTTTCCTTTTTCTCGCCATAAATTCGTTGCCTCGCCACGGCCAAACCGTTCGAGATATCAAAAATCCCCTGGCAATTTTTAATCATCAGTGTCTTGACTTCATGCTGACCGAGTTTGGTGGCGATCGGATTAATCGTCTAGGAGGAGTATATCAAATTCCAGAGCATGCGTTTTTCAAACAACCCTTAATAGCTGACTTCCTGTTGGCGTGGCGATTAACTTAGAGCGCGAAAGTTGTTCGGCCCGATGAGGTCTATATGTGTACCGAGTTTCATACTAATACGTGCAAGCATGTTTAATATATGGACCAAATTTTCAGACTTTTTTCAAGGGGGCGCTGTCGAGACCCCCTGCCACGCCCGGGTACCAGCCTCTCCGGCGTCCTAATGGCCGCGGATTCCAATGTGTGTGCCAATTTTCAAGAGTTTTTGAGCATGTTAAGGCCCCCAAAAAGCCCCGGAAGACGGAAAAAAAAAAAAAATAAATAATAATAATAATCCTTAGAAGAACAAGAGGGCCCTGCGCGAATTTTCGCTTGGGCCCTAAATATAGCTGCGAGCAGCGATGGCGGGCCCAAGCCCGGTGGCACCGCCACCCCGGTGGCTTCAGGGCAACTGTGCACAGCGGGCAATAGGCACTTAAAACGGTTAAACATCAAAGGACTATGTCAAATTCACTCCACATTTACTGCACTACAAGGTGCCGTTATAGAGCCCCTCCTCCCTGCCCATTTTCAAAGGATTACATGTGCCAAGTTTTAACATTATTCTGATGAATTTTGAAGCAAATCAGGTAAAAATAAGAGGGTGATCTCAATGTATGCTGAAAGTGACACATTTTCTGCTTCCAGTTGGTGGCGCTATGACTTTGAATCACAATAGTCAAATCCATGTGATCAGCCTTGTACAACGAAGACTAAGCCAAAGTTTAATCAAAATCAATTAATGTATGCAGAAGTTATAACACTTTGTTTCCCTTTTCTCGCCATAAATTCGTTGCCTCGCCACGGCCAAACCGTTTGAGATATCCAAAATCCTTTTGCAATTAAACAACTTCAATGTGTTCGCAACAAGTTAAAAAAAGCTTGGTGTAAATTGGATAAACCCTGTAGGAGTAGTAGTATAAAATTCATAGCCTGTTTTTTCAAAAAATTAACATTCAAACCAAAATAGCTGACTTCCTGTTGGTCGGAGCTAATGAATGTAAATTAGAAAATTGTCCGGCTTGATGAGAATAATATGTGTACCGAGTTTGGTGACTGTAGGAAAAACTAACCCCCCCACTTTTGTCAAAAGGTGGCGCTACTGAGCCCCTCCACCACGCCCATTTCTATGGCTTTGTCCATGTCTACTGGTTGACAATATTGATGTGTGTGTCGAGTTTCATGCAATTTGAAGCATGTTAAGAGCCTCAAAAACACTCAAGAATATTATTACAGTTTGACCTGTTGCCATGGCAACAATATTTCAAATATCAAAAATCCTGTCATAGGTCTACATCTGCTGTGTATTGACATTACACTGATGAAGTTTGAAGCAAATCAGGTAAAAATAAGAGGGTGATCTCAAAACATTTCAAAAAGTGATACACTTCCTGCTGCCAGTTGGTGGCGCTATAACTTTGACTCACAATAGTCACATCCATGTGATCAGACTCCTATAACGAACACATTCGTGAAGTTTCATAAAGATCAATATATGTATTAAGACGTTATAACACATTTCCTGTTTCCTTTTTCTCGCCATAAATTCGTTGCCTCGCCACGGCCAAACCGTTCGAGATATCAAAAATCCCCTGGCAATTTTTAATCATCAGTGTCTTGACTTCATGCTGACCGAGTTTGGTGGCGATCGGATTAATCGTCTAGGAGGAGTATATCAAATTCCAGAGCATGCGTTTTTCAAACAACCCTTAATAGCTGACTTCCTGTTGGCGTGGCGATTAACTTAGAGCGCGAAAGTTGTTCGGCCCGATGAGGTCTATATGTGTACCGAGTTTCATACTAATACGTGCAAGCATGTTTAATATATGGACCAAATTTTCAGACTTTTTCAAGGGGCGCTGTCGAGCCCCTGCCACGCCCGGGTACCAGCCTCTCCGGCGTCCTAATGGCCGCGGATTCCAATGTGTGTGCCAATTTTCAAGAGTTTTTGAGCATGTTAAGGCCCCCAAAAAGCCCCGGAAGACGAAAAAAAAAAAAAAAAAATAAAAAAAATAAAAAAAAATAATCCTTAGAAGAACAAGAGGGCCCTGCGCGAATTTTCGCTTGGGCCCTAAATATAGCTGCGAGCAGCGATGGCGGGCCCAAGCCCGGTGGCACCGCCACCCCGGTGGCTTCAGGGCAACTGTGCACAGCAGGCAATAGGCACTTAAAACGGTTAAACATCAAAGGACTATGTCAAATTCACTCCACATTTACTGCACTACAAGGTGCCGCTATAGAGCCCCTCCTCCCTGCCCATTTTCAAAGGATTACATGTGCCAAGTTTTAACATTATTCTGATGAATTTTGAAGCAAATCAGGTAAAAATAAGAGGGTGATCTCAATGTATGCTGAAAGTGACACATTTTCTGCTTCCAGTTGGTGGCGCTATGACTTTGAATCACAATAGTCAAATCCATGTGATCAGCCTTGTACAACGAAGACTAAGCCAACGTTTCATCAAAATCAATTAATGTATGCAGAAGTTATAACACTTTGTTTCCCTTTTCTTGCCATAAATTCGTTGCCTCGCCACGGCCAAACCGTTTGAGATATCCAAAATCCGTTTGCAATTAAACAACTTCAATGTGTTCGCAACAAGTTAAAAAAAGCTTGGTGTAAATTGGATAAACCCTGTAGGAGTAGTAGTATAAAATTCATAGCCTGTTTTTTCAAAAAATTAACATTCAAACCAAAATAGCTGACTTCCTGTTGGTCGGAGCTAATGAATGTAAATTAGAAAATTGTCCGGCTTGATGAGAATAATATGTGTACCGAGTTTGGTGACTGTAGGAAAAACTAACCCCCCCACTTTTGTCAAAAGGTGGCGCTACTGAGCCCCTCCACCACGCCCATTTCTATGGCTTTGTCCATGTCTACTGGTTGACAATATTGATGTGTGTGTCGAGTTTCATGCAATTTGAAGCATGTTAAGAGCCTCAAAAACACTCAAGAATATTATTACAGTTTGACCTGTTGCCATGGCAACAATATTTCAAATATCAAAAATCCTGTCATAGGTCTACATCTGCTGTGTATTGACATTACACTGATGAAGTTTGAAGCAAATCAGGTAAAAATAAGAGGGTGATCTCAAAGCATTTTAAAAGTGATACACTTCTTGCTGCCATTTGGTGGCGCTATAACTTTGACTCACAATAGTTACATCCATGTGATCAGACTACTACAACCAACACACTCCTGAAGTTTCATAAACATCAATCAATGTATGCAGAAGTTATAACACATTTCCTGTTTCCCTTTTCTCGCCATAAATTCGTTGCCTCGCCACGGCCAAACCGTTTGAGATATCCAAAATCCGTTTGCAATTAAACAACTTCAATGTGTTCGCAACAAGTTAAAAAAAGCTTGGTGTTAATTGGATAAACCCTGTAGGAGTAGTAGTATAAAATTCATAGCCTGTTTTTTCAAAAAATTAACATTCAAACCAAAATAGCTGACTTCCTGTTGGTCGGAGCTAATGAATGTAAATTAGAAAATTGTCCGGCTTGATGAGAATAATATGTGTACCGAGTTTGGTGACTGTAGGAAAAACTAACCCCCACTTTTGTCAAAAGGTGGCGCTACTGAGCCCCTCCACCACGCCCATTTCTATGGCTTTGTCCATGTCTACTGGTTGACAATATTGATGTGTGTGTCGAGTTTCATGCAATTTGAAGCATGTTAAGAGCCTCAAAAACACTCAAGAATATTATTACAGTTTGACCTGTTGCCATGGCAACGATATTTCAAATATCAAAAATCCTGTCATAGGTCTACATCTGCTGTGTATTGACATTACACTGATGAAGTTTGAAGCAAATCAGGTAAAAATAAGAGGGTGATCTCAAAACATTTCAAAAAGTGATACACTTCCTGCTGCCAGTTGGTGGCGCTATAACTTTGACTCACAATAGTCACATCCATGTGATCAGACTCCTATAACGAACACACTCGTGAAGTTTCATAAAGATCAATATATGTATTAAGACGTTATAACACATTTCCTGTTTCCTTTTTCTCGCCATAAATTCGTTGCCTCGCCACGGCCAAACCGTTCGAGATATCAAAAATCCCCTGGCAATTTTTAATCATCAGTGTCTTGACTTCATGCTGACCGAGTTTGGTGGCGATCGGATTAATCGTCTAGGAGGAGTATATCAAATTCCAGAGCATGCGTTTTTCAAACAACCCTTAATAGCTGACTTCCTGTTGGCGTGGCGATTAACTTAGAGCGCGAAAGTTGTTCGGCCCGATGAGGTCTATATGTGTACCGAGTTTCATACTAATACGTGCAAGCATGTTTAATATATGGACCAAATTTTCAGACTTTTTTCAAGGGGGCGCTGTCGAGCCCCCCTGCCACGCCCGGGTACCAGCCTCTCCGGCGTCCTAATGGCCGCGGATTCCAATGTGTGTGCCAATTTTCAAGAGTTTTTGAGCATGTTAAGGCCCCCAAAAAGCCCCGGAAGACGGAAAAAAAAAAAAAAAAAATAATAATAATAATCCTTAGAAGAACAAGAGGGCCCTGCGCGAATTTTCGCTTGGGCCCTAAATATAGCTGCGAGCAGCGATGGCGGGCCCAAGCCCGGTGGCACCGCCACCCCGGTGGCTTCAGGGCAACTGTGCACAGCGGGCAATAGGCACTTAAAACGGTTAAACATCAAAGGACTATGTCAAATTCACTCCACATTTACTGCACTACAAGGTGCCGTTATAGAGCCCCTCCTCCCTGCCCATTTTCAAAGGATTACATGTGCCAAGTTTTAACATTATTCTGATGAATTTTGAAGCAAATCAGGTAAAAATAAGAGGGTGATCTCAATGTATGCTGAAAGTGACACATTTTCTGCTTCCAGTTGGTGGCGCTATGACTTTGAATCACAATAGTCAAATCCATGTGATCAGCCTTGTACAACGAAGACTAAGCCAAAGTTTCATCAAAATCAATTAATGTATGCAGAAGTTATAACACTTTGTTTCCCTTTTCTCGCCATAAATTCGTTGCCTCGCCACGGCCAAACCGTTTGAGATATCCAAAATCCTTTTGCAATTAAACAACTTCAATGTGTTCGCAACAAGTTAAAAAAAGCTTGGTGTAAATTGGATAAACCCTGTAGGAGTAGTAGTATAAAATTCATAGCCTGTTTTTTCAAAAAATTAACATTCAAACCAAAATAGCTGACTTCCTGTTGGTCGGAGCTAATGAATGTAAATTAGAAAATTGTCCGGCTTGATGAGAATAATATGTGTACCGAGTTTGGTGACTGTAGGAAAAACTAACCCCCCCACTTTTGTCAAAAGGTGGCGCTACTGAGCCCCTCCACCACGCCCATTTCTATGGCTTTGTCCATGTCTACTGGTTGACAATATTGATGTGTGTGTCGAGTTTCATGCAATTTGAAGCATGTTAAGAGCCTCAAAAACACTCAAGAATATTATTACAGTTTGACCTGTTGCCATGGCAACAATATTTCAAATATCAAAAATCCTGTCATAGGTCTACATCTGCTGTGTATTGACATTACACTGATGAAGTTTGAAGCAAATCAGGTAAAAATAAGAGGGTGATCTCAAAACATTTCAAAAAGTGATACACTTCCTGCTGCCAGTTGGTGGCGCTATAACTTTGACTCACAATAGTCACATCCATGTGATCAGACTCCTATAACGAACACATTCGTGAAGTTTCATAAAGATCAATATATGTATTAAGACGTTATAACACATTTCCTGTTTCCTTTTTCTCGCCATAAATTCGTTGCCTCGCCACGGCCAAACCGTTCGAGATATCAAAAATCCCCTGGCAATTTTTAATCATCAGTGTCTTGACTTCATGCTGACCGAGTTTGGTGGCGATCGGATTAATCGTCTAGGAGGAGTATATCAAATTCCAGAGCATGCGTTTTTCAAACAACCCTTAATAGCTGACTTCCTGTTGGCGTGGCGATTAACTTAGAGCGCGAAAGTTGTTCGGCCCGATGAGGTCTATATGTGTACCGAGTTTCATACTAATACGTGCAAGCATGTTTAATATATGGACCAAATTTTCAGACTTTTTTCAAGGGGGCGCTGTCGAGCCCCCCTGCCACGCCCGGGTACCAGCCTCTCCGGCGTCCTAATGGCCGCGGATTCCAATGTGTGTGCCAATTTTCAAGAGTTTTTGAGCATGTTAAGGCCCCCAAAAAGCCCCGGAAGACGGAAAAAAAAAAAAAAAATAAAAAAAAATAAATAAATAAATAATAATAATCCTTAGAAGAACAAGAGGGCCCTGCGCGAATTTTCGCTTGGGCCCTAAATATAGCTGCGAGCAGCGATGGCGGGCCCAAGCCCGGTGGCACCGCCACCCCGGTGGCTTCAGGGCAACTGTGCACAGCGGGCAATAGGCACTTAAAACGGTTAAACATCAAAGGACTATGTCAAATTCACTCCACATTTACTGCACTACAAGGTGCCGCTATAGACCCCTTCCTCCCTGCCCATTTTCAAAGGATTACATGTGCCAAGTTTTAACATTATTCTGATGAATTTTGAAGCAAATCAGGTAAAAATAAGAGGGTGATCTCAATGTATGCTGAAAGTGACACATTTTCTGCTTCCAGTTGGTGGCGCTATGACTTTGAATCACAATAGTCAAATCCATGTGATCAGCCTTGTACAACGAAGACTAAGCCAAAGTTTCATCAAAATCAATTAATGTATGCAGAAGTTATAACACTTTGTTTCCCTTTTCTTGCCATAAATTCGTTGCCTCGCCACGGCCAAACCGTTTGAGATATCCAAAATCCGTTTGCAATTAAACAACTTCAATGTGTTAGCAACAAGTTAAAAAAAGCTTGGTGTAAATTGGATAAACCCTGTAGGAGTAGTAGTATAAAATTCATAGCCTGTTTTTTCAAAAAATTAACATTCAAACCAAAATAGCTGACTTCCTGTTGGTCGGAGCTAATGAATGTAAATTAGAAAATTGTCCGGCTTGATGAGAATAATATGTGTACCGAGTTTGGTGACTGTAGGAAAAACTAACCCCCCCACTTTTGTCAAAAGGTGGCGCTACTGAGCCCCTCCACCACGCCCATTTCTATGGCTTTGTCCATGTCTACTGGTTGACAATATTGATGTGTGTGTCGAGTTTCATGCAATTTGAAGCATGTTAAGAGCCTCAAAAACACTCAAGAATATTATTACAGTTTGACCTGTTGCCATGGCAACAATATTTCAAATATCAAAAATCCTGTCATAGGTCTACATCTGCTGTGTATTGACATTACACTGATGAAGTTTGAAGCAAATCAGGTAAAAATAAGAGGGTGATCTCAAAACATTTCAAAAAGTGATACACTTCCTGCTGCCAGTTGGTGGCGCTATAACTTTGACTCACAATAGTCACATCCATGTGATCAGACTCCTATAACGAACACACTCGTGAAGTTTCATAAAGATCAATATATGTATTAAGACGTTATAACACATTTCCTGTTTCCTTTTTCTCGCCATAAATTCGTTGCCTCGCCACGGCCAAACCGTTCAAGATATCAAAAATCCCCTGGCAATTTTTAATCATCAGTGTCTTGACTTCATGCTGACCGAGTTTGGTGGCGATCGGATTAATCGTCTAGGAGGAGTATATCAAATTCCAGAGCATGCGTTTTTCAAACAACCCTTAATAGCTGACTTCCTGTTGGCGTGGCGATTAACTTAGAGCGCGAAAGTTGTTCGGCCCGATGAGGTCTATATGTGTACCGAGTTTCATACTAATACGTGCAAGCATGTTTAATATATGGACCAAATTTTCAGACTTTTTTCAAGGGGGCGCTGTCGAGCCCCCCTGCCACGCCCGGGTACCAGCCTCTCCGGCGTCCTAATGGCCGCGGATTCCAATGTGTGTGCCAATTTTCAAGAGTTTTTGAGCATGTTAAGGCCCCCAAAAAGCCCCGGAAGACGGAAAAAAAAAAAAAAAAATAATAATAATAATCCTTAGAAGAACAAGAGGGCCCTGCGCGAATTTTCGCTTGGGCCCTAAATATAGCTGCGAGCAGCGATGGCGGGCCCAAGCCCGGTGGCACCGCCACCCCGGTGGCTTCAGGGCAACTGTGCACAGCGGGCAATAGGCACTTAAAACGGTTAAACATCAAAGGACTATGTCAAATTCACTCCACATTTACTGCACTACAAGGTGCCGTTATAGAGCCCCTCCTCCCTGCCCATTTTCAAAGGATTACATGTGCCAAGTTTTAACATTATTCTGATGAATTTTGAAGCAAATCAGGTAAAAATAAGAGGGTGATCTCAATGTATGCTGAAAGTGACACATTTTCTGCTTCCAGTTGGTGGCGCTATGACTTTGAATCACAATAGTCAAATCCATGTGATCAGCCTTGTACAACGAAGACTAAGCCAAAGTTTCATCAAAATCAATTAATGTATGCAGAAGTTATAACACTTTGTTTCCCTTTTCTCGCCATAAATTCGTTGCCTCGCCACGGCCAAACCGTTTGAGATATCCAAAATCCGTTTGCAATTAAACAACTTCAATGTGTTAGCAACAAGTTAAAAAAAGCTTGGTGTAAATTGGATAAACCCTGTAGGAGTAGTAGTATAAAATTCATAGCCTGTTTTTTCAAAAAATTAACATTCAAACCAAAATAGCTGACTTCCTGTTGGTCGGAGCTAATGAATGTAAATTAGAAAATTGTCCGGCTTGATGAGAATAATATGTGTACCGAGTTTGGTGACTGTAGGAAAAACTAACCCCCACTTTTGTCAAAAGGTGGCGCTACTGAGCCCCTCCACCACGCCCATTTCTATGGCTTTGTCCATGTCTACTGGTTGACAATATTGATGTGTGTGTCGAGTTTCATGCAATTTGAAGCATGTTAAGAGCCTCAAAAACACTCAAGAATATTATTACAGTTTGACCTGTTGCCATGGCAACAATATTTCAAATATCAAAAATCCTGTCATAGGTCTACATCTGCTGTGTATTGACATTACACTGATGAAGTTTGAAGCAAATCAGGTAAAAATAAGAGGGTGATCTCAAAACATTTCAAAAAGTGATACACTTCCTGCTGCCAGTTGGTGGCGCTATAACTTTGACTCACAATAGTCACATCCATGTGATCAGACTCCTATAACGAACACACTCGTGAAGTTTCATAAAGATCAATATATGTATTAAGACGTTATAACACATTTCCTGTTTCCTTTTTCTCGCCATAAATTCGTTGCCTCGCCACGGCCAAACCGTTCGAGATATCAAAAATCCCCTGGCAATTTTTAATCATCAGTGTCTTGACTTCATGCTGACCGAGTTTGGTGGCGATCGGATTAATCGTCTAGGAGGAGTATATCAAATTCCAGAGCATGCGTTTTTCAAACAACCCTTAATAGCTGACTTCCTGTTGGCGTGGCGATTAACTTAGAGCGCGAAAGTTGTTCGGCCCGATGAGGTCTATATGTGTACCGAGTTTCATACTAATACGTGCAAGCATGTTTAATATATGGACCAAATTTTCAGACTTTTTTCAAGGGGGCGCTGTCGAGCCCCCCTGCCACGCCCGGGTACCAGCCTCTCCGGCGTCCTAATGGCCGCGGATTCCAATGTGTGTGCCAATTTTCAAGAGTTTTTGAGCATGTTAAGGCCCCCAAAAAGCCCCGGAAGACGGAAAAAAAATAAAAAAATAAAAAAATAAAAAAAAAATAATAATCCTTAGAAGAACAAGAGGGCCCTGCGCGAATTTTCGCTTGGGCCCTAATAATCCTTAGAAGAACAAGAGGGCCCTGCACGCTTAATTCGCTTGGGCCCTAAATATAGCTGCGAGCAGCGATGGCGGGCCCAAGCCCGGTGGCACCGCCACCCCGGTGGCTTCAGGGCAACTGTGCACAGCGGGCAATAGGCACTTAAAACGGTTAAACATCAAAGGACTATGTCAAATTCACTCCACATTTACTGCACTACAAGGTGCCGCTATAGAGCCCCTCCTCCCTGCCCATTTTCAAAGGATTACATGTGCCAAGTTTTAACATTATTCTGATGAATTTTGAAGCAAATCAGGTAAAAATAAGAGGGTGATCTCAATGTATGCTGAAAGTGACACATTTTCTGCTTCCAGTTGGTGGCGCTATGACTTTGAATCACAATACTCAAATCCATGTGATCAGCCTTGTACAACGAAGACTAAGCCAAAGTTTCATCAAAATCAATTAATGTATGCAGAAGTTATAACACATTTCCTGTTTCCCTTTTCTCGCCATAAATTCGTTGCCTCGCCACGGCCAAACCGTTTGAGATATCCAAAATCCGTTTGCAATTAAACAACTTCAATGTGTTCGCAACAAGTTAAAAAAAGCTTGGTGTAAATTGGATAAACCCTGTAGGAGTAGTAGTATAAAATTCATAGCCTGTTTTTTCAAAAAATTAACATTCAAACCAAAATAGCTGACTTCCTGTTGGTCGGAGCTAATGAATGTAAATTAGAAAATTGTCCGGCTTGATGAGAATAATATGTGTACCGAGTTTGGTGACTGTAGGAAAAACTAACCCCCCCACTTTTGTCAAAAGGTGGCGCTACTGAGCCCCTCCACCACGCCCATTTCTATGGCTTTGTCCATGTCTACTGGTTGACAATATTGATGTGTGTGTCGAGTTTCATGCAATTTGAAGCATGTTAAGAGCCTCAAAAACACTCAAGAATATTATTACAGTTTGACCTGTTGCCATGGCAACAATATTTCAAATATCAAAAATCCTGTCATAGGTCTACATCTGCTGTGTATTGACATTACACTGATGAAGTTTGAAGCAAATCAGGTAAAAATAAGAGGGTGATCTCAAAACATTTCAAAAAGTGATACACTTCCTGCTGCCAGTTGGTGGCGCTATAACTTTGACTCACAATAGTCACATCCATGTGATCAGACTCCTATAACGAACACACTCGTGAAGTTTCATAAAGATCAATATATGTATTAAGACGTTATAACACATTTCCTGTTTCCTTTTTCTCGCCATAAATTCGTTGCCTCGCCACGGCCAAACCGTTCGAGATATCAAAAATCCCCTGGCAATTTTTAATCATCAGTGTCTTGACTTCATGCTGACCGAGTTTGGTGGCGATCGGATTAATCGTCTAGGAGGAGTATATCAAATTCCAGAGCATGCGTTTTTCAAACAACCCTTAATAGCTGACTTCCTGTTGGCGTGGCGATTAACTTAGAGCGCGAAAGTTGTTCGGCCCGATGAGGTCTATATGTGTACCGAGTTTCATACTAATACGTGCAAGCATGTTTAATATATGGACCAAATTTTCAGACTTTTTTCAAGGGGGCGCTGTCGAGCCCCTGCCACGCCCGGGTACCAGCCTCTCCGGCGTCCTAATGGCCGCGGATTCCAATGTGTGTGCCAATTTTCAAGAGTTTTTGAGCATGTTAAGGCCCCCAAAAAGCCCCGGAAGACGGAAAAAAAAAAAAAAAAATAATAATAATAATCCTTAGAAGAACAAGAGGGCCCTGCGCGAATTTTCGCTTGGGCCCTAAATATAGCTGCGAGCAGCGATGGCGGGCCCAAGCCCGGTGGCACCGCCACCCCGGTGGCTTCAGGGCAACTGTGCACAGCGGGCAATAGGCACTTAAAACGGTTAAACATCAAAGGACTATGTCAAATTCACTCCACATTTACTGCACTACAAGGTGCCGTTATAGAGCCCCTCCTCCCTGCCCATTTTCAAAGGATTACATGTGCCAAGTTTTAACATTATTCTGATGAATTTTGAAGCAAATCAGGTAAAAATAAGAGGGTGATCTCAATGTATGCTGAAAGTGACACATTTTCTGCTTCCAGTTGGTGGCGCTATGACTTTGAATCACAATAGTCAAATCCATGTGATCAGCCTTGTACAACGAAGACTAAGCCAAAGTTTCATCAAAATCAATTAATGTATGCAGAAGTTATAACACTTTGTTTCCCTTTTCTCGCCATAAATTCGTTGCCTCGCCACGGCCAAACCGTTTGAGATATCCAAAATCCTTTTGCAATTAAACAACTTCAATGTGTTCGCAACAAGTTAAAAAAAGCTTGGTGTAAATTGGATAAACCCTGTAGGAGTAGTAGTATAAAATTCATAGCCTGTTTTTTCAAAAAATTAACATTCAAACCAAAATAGCTGACTTCCTGTTGGTCGGAGCTAATGAATGTAAATTAGAAAATTGTCCGGCTTGATGAGAATAATATGTGTACCGAGTTTGGTGACTGTAGGAAAAACTAACCCCCCCACTTTTGTCAAAAGGTGGCGCTACTGAGCCCCTCCACCACGCCCATTTCTATGGCTTTGTCCATGTCTACTGGTTGACAATATTGATGTGTGTGTCGAGTTTCATGCAATTTGAAGCATGTTAAGAGCCTCAAAAACACTCAAGAATATTATTACAGTTTGACCTGTTGCCATGGCAACAATATTTCAAATATCAAAAATCCTGTCATAGGTCTACATCTGCTGTGTATTGACATTACACTGATGAAGTTTGAAGCAAATCAGGTAAAAATAAGAGGGTGATCTCAAAACATTTCAAAAAGTGATACACTTCCTGCTGCCAGTTGGTGGCGCTATAACTTTGACTCACAATAGTCACATCCATGTGATCAGACTCCTATAACGAACACATTCGTGAAGTTTCATAAAGATCAATATATGTATTAAGACGTTATAACACATTTCCTGTTTCCTTTTTCTCGCCATAAATTCGTTGCCTCGCCACGGCCAAACCGTTCGAGATATCAAAAATCCCCTGGCAATTTTTAATCATCAGTGTCTTGACTTCATGCTGACCGAGTTTGGTGGCGATCGGATTAATCGTCTAGGAGGAGTATATCAAATTCCAGAGCATGCGTTTTTCAAACAACCCTTAATAGCTGACTTCCTGTTGGCGTGGCGATTAACTTAGAGCGCGAAAGTTGTTCGGCCCGATGAGGTCTATATGTGTACCGAGTTTCATACTAATACGTGCAAGCATGTTTAATATATGGACCAAATTTTCAGACTTTTTTCAAGGGGGCGCTGTCGAGCCCCCCTGCCACGCCCGGGTACCAGCCTCTCCGGCGTCCTAATGGCCGCGGATTCCAATGTGTGTGCCAATTTTCAAGAGTTTTTGAGCATGTTAAGGCCCCCAAAAAGCCCCGGAAGACGGAAAAAAAAAAAAAAAATAAAAAAAAATAAATAAATAAATAATAATAATCCTTAGAAGAACAAGAGGGCCCTGCGCGAATTTTCGCTTGGGCCCTAAATATAGCTGCGAGCAGCGATGGCGGGCCCAAGCCCGGTGGCACCGCCACCCCGGTGGCTTCAGGGCAACTGTGCACAGCGGGCAATAGGCACTTAAAACGGTTAAACATCAAAGGACTATGTCAAATTCACTCCACATTTACTGCACTACAAGGTGCCGCTATAGACCCCTTCCTCCCTGCCCATTTTCAAAGGATTACATGTGCCAAGTTTTAACATTATTCTGATGAATTTTGAAGCAAATCAGGTAAAAATAAGAGGGTGATCTCAATGTATGCTGAAAGTGACACATTTTCTGCTTCCAGTTGGTGGCGCTATGACTTTGAATCACAATAGTCAAATCCATGTGATCAGCCTTGTACAACGAAGACTAAGCCAAAGTTTCATCAAAATCAATTAATGTATGCAGAAGTTATAACACTTTGTTTCCCTTTTCTTGCCATAAATTCGTTGCCTCGCCACGGCCAAACCGTTTGAGATATCCAAAATCCGTTTGCAATTAAACAACTTCAATGTGTTAGCAACAAGTTAAAAAAAGCTTGGTGTAAATTGGATAAACCCTGTAGGAGTAGTAGTATAAAATTCATAGCCTGTTTTTTCAAAAAATTAACATTCAAACCAAAATAGCTGACTTCCTGTTGGTCGGAGCTAATGAATGTAAATTAGAAAATTGTCCGGCTTGATGAGAATAATATGTGTACCGAGTTTGGTGACTGTAGGAAAAACTAACCCCCCACTTTTGTCAAAAGGTGGCGCTACTGAGCCCCTCCACCACGCCCATTTCTATGGCTTTGTCCATGTCTACTGGTTGACAATATTGATGTGTGTGTCGAGTTTCATGCAATTTGAAGCATGTTAAGAGCCTCAAAAACACTCAAGAATATTATTACAGTTTGACCTGTTGCCATGGCAACAATATTTCAAATATCAAAAATCCTGTCATAGGTCTACATCTGCTGTGTATTGACATTACACTGATGAAGTTTGAAGCAAATCAGGTAAAAATAAGAGGGTGATCTCAAAACATTTCAAAAAGTGATACACTTCCTGCTGCCAGTTGGTGGCGCTATAACTTTGACTCACAATAGTCACATCCATGTGATCAGACTCCTATAACGAACACACTCGTGAAGTTTCATAAAGATCAATATATGTATTAAGACGTTATAACACATTTCCTGTTTCCTTTTTCTCGCCATAAATTCGTTGCCTCGCCACGGCCAAACCGTTCAAGATATCAAAAATCCCCTGGCAATTTTTAATCATCAGTGTCTTGACTTCATGCTGACCGAGTTTGGTGGCGATCGGATTAATCGTCTAGGAGGAGTATATCAAATTCCAGAGCATGCGTTTTTCAAACAACCCTTAATAGCTGACTTCCTGTTGGCGTGGCGATTAACTTAGAGCGCGAAAGTTGTTCGGCCCGATGAGGTCTATATGTGTACCGAGTTTCATACTAATACGTGCAAGCATGTTTAATATATGGACCAAATTTTCAGACTTTTTTCAAGGGGGCGCTGTCGAGCCCCCCTGCCACGCCCGGGTACCAGCCTCTCCGGCGTCCTAATGGCCGCGGATTCCAATGTGTGTGCCAATTTTCAAGAGTTTTTGAGCATGTTAAGGCCCCCAAAAAGCCCCGGAAGACGGAAAAAAAAAAAAAAAAAAAATAATAATAATAATCCTTAGAAGAACAAGAGGGCCCTGCGCGAATTTTCGCTTGGGCCCTAAATATAGCTGCGAGCAGCGATGGCGGGCCCAAGCCCGGTGGCACCGCCACCCCGGTGGCTTCAGGGCAACTGTGCACAGCGGGCAATAGGCACTTAAAACGGTTAAACATCAAAGGACTATGTCAAATTCACTCCACATTTACTGCACTACAAGGTGCCGTTATAGAGCCCCTCCTCCCTGCCCATTTTCAAAGGATTACATGTGCCAAGTTTTAACATTATTCTGATGAATTTTGAAGCAAATCAGGTAAAAATAAGAGGGTGATCTCAATGTATGCTGAAAGTGACACATTTTCTGCTTCCAGTTGGTGGCGCTATGACTTTGAATCACAATAGTCAAATCCATGTGATCAGCCTTGTACAACGAAGACTAAGCCAAAGTTTCATCAAAATCAATTAATGTATGCAGAAGTTATAACACTTTGTTTCCCTTTTCTCGCCATAAATTCGTTGCCTCGCCACGGCCAAACCGTTTGAGATATCCAAAATCCGTTTGCAATTAAACAACTTCAATGTGTTAGCAACAAGTTAAAAAAAGCTTGGTGTAAATTGGATAAACCCTGTAGGAGTAGTAGTATAAAATTCATAGCCTGTTTTTTCAAAAAATTAACATTCAAACCAAAATAGCTGACTTCCTGTTGGTCGGAGCTAATGAATGTAAATTAGAAAATTGTCCGGCTTGATGAGAATAATATGTGTACCGAGTTTGGTGACTGTAGGAAAAACTAACCCCCACTTTTGTCAAAAGGTGGCGCTACTGAGCCCCTCCACCACGCCCATTTCTATGGCTTTGTCCATGTCTACTGGTTGACAATATTGATGTGTGTGTCGAGTTTCATGCAATTTGAAGCATGTTAAGAGCCTCAAAAACACTCAAGAATATTATTACAGTTTGACCTGTTGCCATGGCAACAATATTTCAAATATCAAAAATCCTGTCATAGGTCTACATCTGCTGTGTATTGACATTACACTGATGAAGTTTGAAGCAAATCAGGTAAAAATAAGAGGGTGATCTCAAAACATTTCAAAAAGTGATACACTTCCTGCTGCCAGTTGGTGGCGCTATAACTTTGACTCACAATAGTCACATCCATGTGATCAGACTCCTATAACGAACACACTCGTGAAGTTTCATAAAGATCAATATATGTATTAAGACGTTATAACACATTTCCTGTTTCCTTTTTCTCGCCATAAATTCGTTGCCTCGCCACGGCCAAACCGTTCGAGATATCAAAAATCCCCTGGCAATTTTTAATCATTAGTGTCTTGACTTCATGCTGACCGAGTTTGGTGGCGATCGGATTAATCGTCTAGGAGGAGTATATCAAATTCCAGAGCATGCGTTTTTCAAACAACCCTTAATAGCTGACTTCCTGTTGGCGTGGCGATTAACTTAGAGCGCGAAAGTTGTTCGGCCCGATGAGGTCTATATGTGTACCGAGTTTCATACTAATACGTGCAAGCATGTTTAATATATGGACCAAATTTTCAGACTTTTTTCAAGGGGGCGCTGTCGAGCCCCCCTGCCACGCCCGGGTACCAGCCTCTCCGGCGTCCTAATGGCCGCGGATTCCAATGTGTGTGCCAATTTTCAAGAGTTTTTGAGCATGTTAAGGCCCCCAAAAAGCCCCGGAAGACGGAAAAAAAAATAAATAAATAAAAAAATAAAAAAAAAAATAATAATCCTTAGAAGAACAAGAGGGCCCTGCGCGAATTTTCGCTTGGGCCCTAATAATCCTTAGAAGAACAAGAGGGCCCTGCACGCTTAATTCGCTTGGGCCCTAAATATAGCTGCGAGCAGCGATGGCGGGCCCAAGCCCGGTGGCACCGCCACCCCGGTGGCTTCAGGGCAACTGTGCACAGCGGGCAATAGGCACTTAAAACGGTTAAACATCAAAGGACTATGTCAAATTCACTCCACATTTACTGCACTACAAGGTGCCGCTATAGAGCCCCTCCTCCCTGCCCATTTTCAAAGGATTACATGTGCCAAGTTTTAACATTATTCTGATGAATTTTGAAGCAAATCAGGTAAAAATAAGAGGGTGATCTCAATGTATGCTGAAAGTGACACATTTTCTGCTTCCAGTTGGTGGCGCTATGACTTTGAATCACAATACTCAAATCCATGTGATCAGCCTTGTACAACGAAGACTAAGCCAAAGTTTCATCAAAATCAATTAATGTATGCAGAAGTTATAACACATTTCCTGTTTCCCTTTTCTCGCCATAAATTCGTTGCCTCGCCACGGCCAAACCGTTTGAGATATCCAAAATCCGTTTGCAATTAAACAACTTCAATGTGTTCGCAACAAGTTAAAAAAAGCTTGGTGTAAATTGGATAAACCCTGTAGGAGTAGTAGTATAAAATTCATAGCCTGTTTTTTCAAAAAATTAACATTCAAACCAAAATAGCTGACTTCCTGTTGGTCGGAGCTAATGAATGTAAATTAGAAAATTGTCCGGCTTGATGAGAATAATATGTGTACCGAGTTTGGTGACTGTAGGAAAAACTAACCCCCCCACTTTTGTCAAAAGGTGGCGCTACTGAGCCCCTCCACCACGCCCATTTCTATGGCTTTGTCCATGTCTACTGGTTGACAATATTGATGTGTGTGTCGAGTTTCATGCAATTTGAAGCATGTTAAGAGCCTCAAAAACACTCAAGAATATTATTACAGTTTGACCTGTTGCCATGGCAACAATATTTCAAATATCAAAAATCCTGTCATAGGTCTACATCTGCTGTGTATTGACATTACACTGATGAAGTTTGAAGCAAATCAGGTAAAAATAAGAGGGTGATCTCAAAACATTTCAAAAAGTGATACACTTCCTGCTGCCAGTTGGTGGCGCTATAACTTTGACTCACAATAGTCACATCCATGTGATCAGACTCCTATAACGAACACACTCGTGAAGTTTCATAAAGATCAATATATGTATTAAGACGTTATAACACATTTCCTGTTTCCTTTTTCTCGCCATAAATTCGTTGCCTCGCCACGGCCAAACCGTTCGAGATATCAAAAATCCCCTGGCAATTTTTAATCATCAGTGTCTTGACTTCATGCTGACCGAGTTTGGTGGCGATCGGATTAATCGTCTAGGAGGAGTATATCAAATTCCAGAGCATGCGTTTTTCAAACAACCCTTAATAGCTGACTTCCTGTTGGCGTGGCGATTAACTTAGAGCGCGAAAGTTGTTCGGCCCGATGAGGTCTATATGTGTACCGAGTTTCATACTAATACGTGCAAGCATGTTTAATATATGGACCAAATTTTCAGACTTTTTTCAAGGGGGCGCTGTCGAGCCCCCCTGCCACGCCCGGGTACCAGCCTCTCCGGCGTCCTAATGGCCGCGGATTCCAATGTGTGTGCCAATTTTCAAGAGTTTTTGAGCATGTTAAGGCCCCCAAAAAGCCCCGGAAGACGGAAAAAAAAAAAAAAAAAAAATAATAATAATAATAATAATCCTTAGAAGAACAAGAGGGCCCTGCGCGAATTTTCGCTTGGGCCCTAATAATAATCCTTAGAAGAACAAGAGGGCCCTGCGCGAATTTTCGCTTGGGCCCTAATAATCCTTAGAAGAACAAGAGGGCCCTGCGCGAATTTTCGCTTGGGCCCTAATAATAAACGGAGCAATTCCAATAGGGTCCTCACACCATCGGTGCTCGGGCCCTAATAATAATAAATATAGCTGCAAGCAGCAATTACGGGGCCAAGCACAAAAATGGCACAAGAAGCAAGCCAACATGGTTGGGAGCATCAGACCAACAGCAGTAGTGAGCAATTAGAAAAAAAGTTATTAGCATTTTTGTCAATTTTGTTATATCTTTTGACCACAAGGTGGCGCTGGTCCGAAACTTCTCAGGCTCCTTCAGTGCATTGTCCTGATGACCCATACCAAATTTATGAATTTTGGTCAAACCCATCAGAAGTTATAAGCAAAAATGGCATTTTTAATATCTCCACTCCAGTAGGTGGCGCTGCGCCGAAACAGAGTATGCTGCCTCAGGTCATGCTTGTGAAGACACATACCAAGTTTGGTCTGAATATGTCAAAGCACTGAAGAGATACAGCTTCAAGAGTCGTTTTTGCATCATGCCTCAAATTCTTTGCTCTGGTATACGAAAACGGTTTGACATATCGACTTGAAATCCATAACTTTTTGTCGGCATGGTCTGACGATGACACGGTTCAATTTTGGTGAAAATCGGAGCAACGGTCTAGGAGGAGTTCGAAAAAGTAGGTTTTTAAAGAAAAACAATATGGCGGACAGGAAGTTTAGCTGACTATGGCAAATTTGATATCTTTGTTCTCAGCATGACCCAAGGAATCTACTGAGACCAGTTTCATTACAATTGGTGAATACAGTCAAAAGTTATTAGCATTTTTGTAAATTTTGTTATAACTTTTGACCACAAGGTGGCGCTGTGCCGAAACTTCTCAGGCTCCTTCAGGGCATTGTGCTGATGACCCATACCAAGTTTTGTAAAGATACGTTAATGCGTTCGTAAAATACAGCATTTTAGCACAAAATTCAAAATGGCCGACGGCCAAAATGGCCGAATTGGGAAAATTGGATATCATTCGACTCGGCATGATTCCCCGAATCCAACGAGACCAAATTTATGATTTTTGGACAAACCCATCAGAAGTTATAAGCAAAAATACCCATTTTTCATATCTCCGCACCAGTAGGTGGCGCTGCGCCGAAACACTGCATGGTACCTCAGGTCATGCTTGTGATGACATGTACCAAGTTTGGTCTGAATACGATAAAGCGTTGCGGAGATACAGCCTTACTTCTGTTTTCGCAAGCACTACGTAAAATTCGTTCGTGAGTTTTTTGAAAACGGTTTGAGGAATCAACTTGAAATCCATAACTTTTTGTCAGCATGGTCTGAAGATGATCTGATTCAATTTTCATGAAAATCGGAGTAACGGCCTAGGAGGAGTTCGAAAAAGTAAGTTTTTCAGAAAATTCAAAAGGGCGGAAAAATTTTCATGACGGAAAATGACGTCATAGGGTGCGATCGATTCGTCTTGACCCAAGGAATCAGAGGAAAAAATTTTGTTTCTAGCCCTTATGGTTCAAAAGTTATTAACATAAACATAAGTACAACTTTGGACAGCTGGTGGCGCTAGAGGGATTGAGATAGAGACTCCAAATTTGCTGTGGACAAAGGTCAGACTGTCCTCTAACTGTGTGCCAAATTTCACAACTTTCCCGCAAGCGGTTCTATGGGTTGCCATAGACTTCAAGAGCGGAAGAAGAAGAAGAAGAAGAAGAAGAAGAAGAATAAAAAAAAAAAAAAAAAAAAAAAAAAGAACGCCAACAATAACAATAGGTGCCTCCGCACCTCCGGTGCTTGGCCCCTAATAATAATAATAATAATAATAATAATAAACGGAGCAATTCCAATAGGGTCCTCACACCATCGGTGCTCGGGCCCTAATAATCCTTAGAAGAACAAGAGGGCCCTGCGCGCTTAATTCGCTTGGGCCCTAATAATAATAATCCTAAAGAAAACAAAAGGGCCTTCAGCCCCTTATAGGGCTTTGGCCCTAATAATAATCCTTAGAAGAACAAGAGGGCCCTGCGCGCTTAATTCGCTTGGGCCCTAATAATCCTTAGAAGAACAAGAGGGCCCTGCGCGCTTAATTCGCTTGGGCCCTAATAATAATAATCCTAAAGAAAACAAAAGGGCCTTCAGCCCTTTACAGGGCTTTGGCCCTAATAATAATAATTCTAAAGAAAACAAAAGGGCCTTCAGCCCCTTGGGCTTTGGCCCTAATAATCCTTAGAAGAACAAGAGGGCCCTGTGCGCTAATTCGCTTGGGCCCTAATAATCCTTAGAAGAACAAGAGGGCCCTGCGCGCTAATTCGCTTGGGCCCTAATAATAATCCTTAGAAGAACAAGAGGGCCCTGCGCGAATTTTCACTTGGGCCCTAATAATCCTTAGGGGATCAAGAGGGCCCTGCGCGCTTAATTCGCTTGGGCCCTAATAATCCTAAAGAAAACAAAAGGGCCTTCAGCCCCTTACAGGGCTTTGGCCCTAATAATAATCCTAAAGAAAACAAAAGGGCCTTCAGCCCCTTAGAGGGCTTTGGCCCTAATAATAATCCTAAAGAAAACAAAAGGGCCTTCAGCCCCTTACAGGGCTTTGGCCCTAATAATAATCCTAAAGAAAACAATAGGGCCAAAGCCCTATTGTTTTAAAGTATAATTTTATATATCATAATGAGCTTGAGACATCACAGAAGGTTTTTTTCACAGCCTACCTGACTGAAATGCCTCATTAATATGCAAGTCATTTCAGTTCATAACTATCCAATTCTTTTGTCTTCTCAGGTGAGAATGGCCCATTTTCAGTGGTGATTCAGGCCTCCTCGCATACTGTTTCTTGGCAAAAAGTGTCTTACAAAAACTAAATCAATATATTGTTTTATATGAAGGAATAGGCAGCATAATTTTTACATAATTTTGAAGCAAAAACTCTAGTCTACAACCTCCAATACCCTAAAGTATTGTAAACACAGATTTACTATACTTTTTTGGCCTTATTTCAGTGACTTAAGTTTTTTGTTTTTTCAATAACCATGCATAAATGTTATTCCTTCAAAAACACAAACATGTACATACATGTTCCTCACATATTATTGTAGCCTAGTTTGTGCTGAATACAGTGTAATGACACTTTTGTCATTAATATGTTTATGAACAACTGAAAAAAGCACAAATGTTATAGGTATGTTGAAAGATACAGTACAACTGACTGAAACATATCTCGTGTAATAGCTCAATCTGTCTTTCAACCATGGAAATAACGTAACGCAATAACGTAACGTAACCTTCAAGTGGTACAAAACGAGCCAATGGGAATTGGCCAGTGAGATTTACATGCCGAATGCGCCCACCCGGCACATCCGGGTATAAATAGGACCTGCATATTCACTTCCATTCATGCTTTTGCTTCGGAGCCGAACGGTCGCACTGATCGGTCTTTCCTTTCACCTTCAAAACCGAAGTGCAAATTTCCTTCAACAAGAGAGCAAAACAGCAATTTGAATTGCTATTTGGAGTTTCTCCTCAACAACAATTTTCATTGTTTTCTGCCTCAAAGCTCGTGGGGATTCTCGGCTGGTGTGAAGGCGTGGCTCAGCGGTGTGCGCAGCAGCGCGCTGAGACAGGACAGCGCAGCATTTCATCCCTGAATGCTTCAGCTGTCAGATGTCTTTGCCCGTGTGTTTCTGGATGCGGTCGTTTCCTGACGGCCATGATCGCTATCTCGCATGCCTGGGCAAACAGCATGCTGAGTCGGTGCTTGTGCATGGTACATGCCCTCACATTCGGCGCTCCAGGTGAGGATCTGATGTCGATCGCTGCATCAGAGAGTGGGCTTTTGAACTTCAACCTTCTGGGGTGGTCGTTCAGGCTGAATTGGATTCAGAGTTAATGGCCATGCTTGCCCGGGCTGCCACGGGCATCGGGCTCGAGTGGAACCCTCCACTGTGTCCCGAGCGCTCGCGGTTGGATGATTGGTTTTTGGGTGCGGGCCGTGGTTCTCAGCCACATGCCGCCCCAGTGCCCTTCTTCCCGGGAGTGCATGAGGAGGTTCAGAAGATATAGAAGGCACCTTTTACTGCCAGGAACCGTTCTTCTGCCTCCTCCACTCTTACTAGCCTCAATGGTGGGGCCGCCAAAGTGTGTTTGGACATTCCACAGGTGCGAGCCCTGGGTCAGACGATATCCAACCCTAACCCTAACCTGGACCCTAACCTGCTCACCGCCAAGGGCACCCCCCTGCGGCTGCACAGGCTCCCGGGAGATCGGATTCGTCCCATCCTCCCCGAGCCTCCAGCAGGAAGGCGACGCAGCCCGTCCAGGCTGCTAAGCCCTCAAAAAAGAAGTCTCCATAGCGTTCCTGAGATGGGTGGCCCAGAGATGGAGGGGACTGCTCTGTCCCAGGAGATGGTGAAGGCACCGCTCCTTCCCCTGGGAGAAGGCCGGGTGGAAAATCCTGTGTTTCATTTATTTTCTTACCCACCTTTTCAATAAAAGAGCAGTTTCCAAAATCTCTGGGTCATACCAGGTCTGTGCTGACAGTGGGTGATGAATCGCCACGTGTAGGGCTTTGGCACTTCGGGGACATACAGCCTCCCCACGCCTCCCTGCCCTGTCCCTCACAGGACACTCGGATCTGTGTGAGTGCACCCCTCTCACAGCCTCTACTTCAGGATGTTCTGCCTCCCGGGTTGGGCCACAGTGCTACACGCTGCTACTTCCATGTCTCGATCCTCCCTCGACAGACCGTTTCTACATTTTGCATTTGAGGGTTGGGCATACCAGTACAAGGTCCTTCCCTTCAGGCTGTTCCTGTCTCCCCGCATCTTTACCAAAGTCGCGGAAAGAGCCCTTGGCCCGCTCAGGGAGGTGGACGTTCGCATTCTCAACTATTTCGACGACTGGCTCATTCTGGCCCAGTCCAAAGATCAGTTGTGCGAACACAGGGACCTGGTGCTCTCGCACCTCAGGCGGTTGGGGCTTCGGGTCAACTAGGAAAAGAGCAAACTCTCTCCTGTGCAGAGTATCTGGAGTTGGACTCTGTCAACATGACGGCGCGTCTCACCAACGAGCGTGCACAATCAGCGCTGAACTGCCCGAATTCGTTCGGCCGCAGCCACGGTCACACCACTCGGATTGCTTCATATGAGACCACTGGCTACACAGCCAAGTCCCGAGGTAGGCATGACACAATGGCACGCTTTGTGTGGTCATCACAACGAGTTGTCGCTGTACGTTCAGCCCATGGTCGGACCTGCTTTTCCATGGGCCGGAGTGCCCCTAGTACAACTTGCAAGTGCTGCCCCTGGAGGAGGCAGACCCAGCCCTGAGCAGCTCTTTGTCTGCTTTGGAGGTAAGCAGAAGAGAAAGGCTGACTCCAAACAGAGGTTGGCCCACTGAATAGTGGATGCCATCGCCTTGGCGTACCAGTCCCAAGGCAAGCCGTGCCCCCTCGGGGTAAGAGCTCACTCCACTAGGGGTGTTGCTTCCTCCTGGGCGTTGCTCTATGGCGGACATTTGCAGAGCTGCGGGCTTGGCGACAACGAACACATTCGCAAGGTTTTATAATCTCAGAGTGGTCCTGGTGTCCTCCCGTGTGCTGTCTAGATAGCCACGGGTTCTCGCTTGCTATGCAATTTCCCTCTGACGAGGGAATACGAGCACTTTTCTGCTCCTCAGTTCAATTCCCCAGATGGTGAACACTGTGGAGTTCCTCCGGCATCCTGCGGCAGTCAGATGTGATGGAGGCGTCTGACGGCAGGTCCAGTACTTGTGTGCATGCCCGGTTGGTCACCCTTGTACTGGACAAGATGCCCATGTGATGTGATTCCCTCCGGGTAATCCAATATGTGTTTGTCCACGGTACGGTTTCCCTGATGGTAAACCCGTGTCTTTCCCTGGGCGGCTCTGCTCTGCCCTATCTCTGTTCCATAGTGTTCCTCCCTGGTTAGGTAGGTCCTACCTCAGAGATTTCCATATGCATTACTGCCCCACAGGTCAGTCCATATGAGTATTCCACACGCCACCTCCCTTCGGGAAAGGTGTGGTCTCCGTAGCATTTAACTCCATTGGACTGGGAATGCTTTCCTGCCATTTTGGTCATGGCTGAAAAAAATGTATGAATAGAGTCCCAAAGTGCTCCTCCCTGGGGGTAAGGAACAGCAGCTTTGACCATCCCCCGAGTAACACCCTGTCCACTCCATCCCACTGATATGGAAGACTTCCTCTGGCTTACTCCGGATGCTGGAAGGTTATGACGTCTGTGGTAACCTGTTAGTGATGTCTTAATTATTTAATATATGTTTAAATAAAACCATCATGAAAACAAGTTATGACAGCCACTGTGTAAATTATTATATTTCAACAACAAATTGGAGAAACATAATTTTATAATTAAATATAAAATTTAATGTAAAAACTGTCTTTTGTGCAATTTATATGTTTACATAATTTGTATTATTATTATTTGAGTGTTGATGATTATATCTAAAAATAAATAGCAACTGAATTTAATAGTTTGGGCTCTGTTGTGAATTGTAACCTTTAATATTATAGTAATGTGTAATCAACAATCATTTGTTCCAAAATGCATACAAACACTCCTGACAGAGAGAGCATGCAAATCCCTGACTCGTTTCCCACACGTTAGAGTGAGCAGCAGCACACTCTTTAGTTGCTTGACTCAAAGGCCGGGTTTGTCAGCACCAACAACAGGTTCAACAATGGAAAAGACGAGGACGGGGAGGATTCAGACATCTCGTGCCTCAAAAAAGCTCATTATCAAGTGGTGTTTACCCACTGACCGACCTTCTAAGTTATGAAAAGCAGCTATAGCAGCCACATAAACGTTTAGCATAGAGGGTGAGCTGCAAGCCTTCAGTTGCTCCTGAAAGAATGCAAGGATAATGGACACAACACAATTTAGTGGGTCCTCTTCTTTGCCCATACACCAGTCCGCAAATACTTTTCATTAAAGTTTAAAGGCATCTCATTGAAGGGGCTCTAGACTCCACTATTGTGATCAGCACAGAGTGGGGACCTGCCAAGCAGACTTGCCAAACATGCAGGTTTAATAGCTCCGGCCTGGGGTGCCAAACTGTCCCCCTGTCTGAGAGAGGAGGTCCCTTTATAACAGGATCTGCCATGGAGGAGTTAATGAAGATTCACCATCTTCAGAAAACACAGCTGGTTGGGCCACTTCGATGCAACTAGCAACAGTGTTCCCCTCTCCTCCCTGACTTTCTGCAATATCAGCTGCATTATTTTGACAGGGGGAAAAGCGTATTTCTGCTTTTTGGGCCAGTGGCTCGAAAGCCAACCAGGGAGTGATCAAGAGAGAACAGTGGACGGTGGGCATTGTCCTCTGACACAGAGGTCAATCTTCACGTCGCTGAAGACTCTCCATATAATTTTCATGGTCTGAGGGTGCAATCTCCACTCCACTTAGGGCTGCACAATTAATCGAATTTCTAATCGCGATTACGATTACGGATGCCACGATTTCGTAATCGTTCAAAGGCGTGACTACAAGGAAAAATATCCAGTTACATTATTCTGCGTGTTTAAGAGGTGTGTTATGAGCATGTAACATTGTGAGAGGCGAATCACAACTGCTTCAGAATGTAAAAGGTCTAACCCAGCATAAAAGGAGCTACCTGTGAAGTAGGTGTACACTGATATGTCGGACACACGCGAAACACCAGCACCCGCTATTTTTAAAAAGCCATGTACACAGCCTATATATTTACTCCATAAACTAACTCTACAAACATAGAAAACAGTGATAAATAGACCTCTGAACCGTATGCTAAGGAGAAAATCCAGGGTGACTTTGAGCAGACCAAGCAAAACATGATTATGTATTTCTGATAAGCTAGCGACATTGGGCATCAACCACACGGCAAAAGCTAATACTTTTTCATATACTGTCTAGTTCTATCTAATAATGTATTAGACAGGACTGTTAAATAGATCGTAAACTAATGAAGACGGAGAATGCGAGCACTGTGTGTTCTCAGGATCTGTCTGAACTGTTCTCGGCATAGGGCTGGACGATTATGGCCTAACATCAAAACCTCGATTAATTGAACATTTTACCTCAATTACGATTAATGAACGATTATTATTTTTTTTTGTTTTTTTTTTTTGCCCTCATAGTTCACTGACAAGGTTTGTACTGAAAATATGACTATTAAAAGGTGGGATATTTTTTCCTATTTAAAGAGTGATCTAACATAACAGCTCACTTTCAGCAGTTATTTTATCTATGCTTCATAACATTTCTTACAGATTTCTGCTCGTTGTAAATCAGATAAAGATAAATTAGCACAGTACCAGTACAAGTGATTGCGTGTGAATTAGTCATACCGTCTCTCTGTTCATTGTGAAGCTGTGGGTTGTAAATGGTTACTCCAAAAGTAGACATATATGCTATAGGAAGTTTTGAGTTTCTAAGCTCCTTTAGTGATAAATCACTGGATAGCGCTGGCTAGTTTCTGCCTTCCTCTCTGTGCGCGCGATCTTCATGTTTTGCGCAGCTACTGTTTGTACAATGTTCGTGCCACAAGCAGCTGTGCGAGCACGGTAGCTCGGAATAATAATACATCCAATCGTCTAATCGCTTGAATGTACAAACCTCAAAACAAATACAACTGACAAAGATTAGTGAAGACGCAAGGCTCACGTGCCATCACTATGTGTTGAACTGGCGTTTACCTCCGTGTTTTGCTTTTATGCCTCTGACTGGACGGGGCGGAGTCATGTGGCTACACACGCGGTAATGTTTTTAAGGGGAAAGTATTAACAGGATTAAAAAACCAAAATAACCGACATGGGAAAATTATGTTGGTTAGAGGTTCTGAATTTCGGTTTCAGTTACTTTTCGATTAATCGTCCAGCCCTATCTCAGCGCCATCAAAATAAAAGTCTGCCGCACCTTCAAAATAAAAGTAACAACAAGAAGCACAGTTTACGTCACTGCAGGCCCTAGGGGAACATCAGTTCTTGGGGAACCACACTGGTGGCAAAAGCCCCTTTTATTATTATTATTTAAAGGAAAAAAAAAAAAAAAACTTGTGTTGTCAGATTGTTTTTTTTTTTTAATACAAAAATATGGCATGCAGTTGCTTCAAACAATGGTATACAGCTATTCAATACATCATTCAATGTAAATTGTGATAATCGTAATTAATAATCGCAATTACAATTTCAAAGGAATAATTGACAATTATGATTTTTGTCATAAGCATGTAGCCCCAACTCTCCTCTGGACATTGGTCCTTGTACCGAACACTAGTCCTATCGCAGCGGGCTCCTCAGCTGGTCAGTGAGGCATTCTTGGTGACCACCTTCCGCCTGACCACTCTACCCATACTGATTCCCTGCTCATACATGCTCATATTGAGACAGGGCATCAGCGTGTTAAGACATGCACACATTATCATGATGCGCATTGTCCCTGTTTTCCACACTCTCCTTGGAACACAGTCCTTTAACCATAATTGCACTCTCAGAGCCAGAGCTAGTCCGAACGGCAGGACTTTGAACTGATAAGCAACACCTTTGAATGCAAACCTCAGAAAGTGCCTGTAAGGAGGGGCTATGTGAATATGGAAATAGGCATCCTTCAGATCCACCGCTATGAAATAGTCTTTGCCAGCGCTCTGTTCATTGTTTCATGTTGAACGCATGCTGCCATCTTTTTTTGGAACCAGAAAATAATGGCTTTACAACCCGCAATTTTGTTGTCCCTCGGGCATCTCTACTGCATCTTTGGAATCTTTTAGCCAGAATTTCTTTCCTTAAACCCTTTGAGCGTGACGGTCCCACATATGGGATTGAGAACATTCAGCGACATCACATAACTGCCAGATTCAAACTGTGCTTTCGTGCTTTTGCTGTGAGACGAACACACGCTTGTCATATATCACAACTATGCAGTGTTTTCAACCACATAATGTTTTTTTAAGGTTTAAGACATTTAAATACACATAAGCACCAGGCATGTGACGTTATCAAATTTTCATGTTGCTATAATTGCTGAAGCTTTTATCACGTTATACTGTATTATCACAATAGTGTTGTTATACTATAACAGGTTTAAGAACGCTGAACATTTAAATACAAACCTGATTCCAAAAAAGTAGTGACACTGTACAAATTGTGAATAAAAAAAAGGAATGCAATAATTTACAAATCTCATAAACTTATATTTTATTCACAATACAATATATCAAATGTTGAAAGTGAGACATTTTGAAATGTCATGCCAAATATTGGCTCATTTTGGATTTCATGAGAGCTACACATTCCAAAAAAGTTGGGACAGGTAGCAATAAGAGGCCGGAAAAGTTAAATATACATATAAGGAACAGCTGGAGGACCAATTTGCAACATGATTGGGTATAAAAAGAGCCTCTCAGAGTGGCAGTGTCTCTCAGAAGTCAAGATGGGCAGAGGATCACCAATTCCCCCAATGCTGCGGCGAAAAATAGTGGAGCAATATCAGAAAGGATTTTCTCAGAGAAAAATTGCAAAGAGTTTGAAGTTATCGTCATCTACAATGCATAATATCATCCAAAGATTCAGAGAATCTGGAACAATCTCTGTGCGTAAGGGTCAAGCCATACTGGATGCCTGTGATCTTCGGGCCCTTAGACGGCACTGCATCACATACAGGAATGCTAATGTAATGGAAATCACAAAATGGGCTCAAGAATACTTCCAGAAAACATTGTCAGTGAACACAATCCACCGTGTGCCATTCGCCGTTGCCGGCTAAAACTCTATAGGTTAACTATAGGTCAAAAAAGAAGCCATATATAAACATGATCCAGAAGTGCAGGTGTTTTCTCTGGGCCAAGGCTCATTTAAAATGGACTGTGGCAAAGTGGAAAACTGTTCTGTGGTCAGACGAATCAAAATTTGAAGTTCTTTTTGGAAAACTGGGACGCCATGTCATCCGGACTAAAGAGGACAAGGACAACCCAAGTTGTTATCAGTGCTCAGTTCAGAAGCCTGCATCTCTGATGGTATGGGGTTGCATGAGTGTGTGTGGCATGGGCAGCTTACACATCTGAAAAGGCACCATCAATGCTGAAAGGTATATCCAAGTTCTAGAACAACATATGCTCCCATCCAGACGTCGTCTCTTTCAGGGAAGACCTTGCATTTTCCAACATGACAATGCCAGACCACATACTGCATCAATTACAACATCATGGCTGCGTAGAAGAAGGATCCGGGTACTGAAATGGCCAGCCTGCAGTCCAGATCTTTCACCCATAGAAAACATTTGGCGCATCATAAAGAGGAACATGTGACAAAGAAGACCTAAGACAATTGAGCAACTAGAAGCCTGTTAGACGAGAATGGGACAACATTCCTATTCCTAAACTTGAGCAACTTGTCTCCTCAGTCCTCAGAGGTTTGCAGACTGTTATAAAAAGAAGAGGGGATGCCACACAGTGGTAAACATGGCCTTGTCCCAACCTTTTTGAGATGTGTTGATGCCATGAAATTTAAAATCAACTTATTTTTCCCTTAAAATGATACATTTTCTCAGTTTAAACATTTGATATGTCATCTATGTTGTATTCTGAATAAAATATTGAAATTTGAAAATTCCACATCTTTGCATTCTGTTTTTATTCACAATTTGTACAGTGTCCCAACTTTTTTGGAATCAGGTTTGTATAATAACAGATTACACAATAAAAAAATATAAAGTAAAATGTTTTAAGTAGATGAAAGTGCAAAAGAGTTATAAAGAACAACAGGCAACTTTTACAATAAGGTCTCATTATTTAACATTAGTTAATGTATTAACTAAGATTAAGAATGAGCAATAAGCTATTTTGTTAGAGAAAGTATTATTTTCTGTTAAAGACGACCTATTATGCAGGGACGTGCACAGGGGGGTTGCTTAGGTTGCCCGGGCAACTGCCCATATGCCCTTCTCGACTCATGTTGCCCTTCCGAGGTGGAAAAAAATAAATAAAAAAATCGTACAATGGATGCAGAATTTCACGTAGCCCTCGAAAAAAGAAAAAAAAATCGCACTTCCATATTCGGGCACCCGTCCAAAAGTGAAAGTCAGTAGGGCAAGGGCAAACTCTGTTTAGGTGGCTGCAGCGCTGCACGCGACCGGCACCTGAGCTGAGCCTGCATGAGCGGCACTAGAAGGAGATTGTCGCGGTTGTCGGAAAGGTGAGTAAGGTTATAATCATTTACGAAAACGAACGAAAAAACGAAAACTAGGTGGGGAAAAAACATCGTCGTTAACTGAAATAAAAAAAAAAAACGAGGCATTACAAAAAAACGATAACTAACCAAAACTGTAAGGGGAGTGCCCTTTTTTTAGGTCAGAGCAACTGCCCCTCAAAATTCCTGTGCACGTCCCTGCTATTATGCAAAATTCACTTTTGCTTGGTGTTTGGATATAAATGTGTTTTGGCAGTGTGTACACACAACCACCCTATAGTGATAAAAATCCACCCACTCCTTTTTTTTTTTAACCCCTTACCAGTCACCCCCACTTTTGGGCAGGGAGTGAAAAATGACATACCCAAAATAAAATGGTTGCTGCTAACAAGTCCTCCGGACTACACACAAACCCAAGGTATCATTTGAAAGCTGACACTTGACAGTTCACTCAGAATTACTCTAGCAATTACTAATAGAGAGATAAAAAAGCTCAAACACAATGGATCATTTTTATTTTTTTCATAATAACTGTTAAGGAAATGAAAAATGCAAAAGGCAGATACATAGGGGCATGGAAACATAAACAAACAAAAGCCATATGTCTAATCAATGTTTAAAATTTGAAGGTGATACAAGCAAAAATGAATTTTTTACAACCATTTATTTCAGTGCATGTCTAGGCACCTTTCCAAAAAGGCCGCTTGGAGATGCCAAAGGGACACTTGGTAACCACCTTTTACTGTGAAGTATAAGAAGTCTGTTTGATCATTTCCATACATTTTATCATTCCGATATGACAAAGCACAATTTATATACTATATCTGGTATATTTTTTTCCTCTTAAAAGTTTAGAAAAATGCAATCCAAGGATAATTTACATACAGCAATATACAGCCATGCCCCCCTGTTGTTGCCCTAATGGCACATTTACACAATCTTAAATTTTTCTATTCAAATTCCAAGGATCATTTACATACAGCAACATACAGCCATACCCACACCCTGTTGTTGCCCTGATGGCAGATTTACATCAGTTTACAATTTTTCTATTCAAACGCAAAAGATCATTTACACAAAGTAGGGATGCTCACATTGACCGTTTAAGCGTTAACCGAAAGTAAGAATTTTAACCGATTAATACTATCAGTTAAACGTTTTTTTTTTTTTTTTTTTTTTTTTTTTTGCTGTTTGCTGCATGGTTAAAGAAAAATATGCTATATATACATATATGCTTATTTGTTAACTCGCGGGGCGTTTCACACGTGCCAGACATATTTCGCTAAGCAACAAGCAAAATGAAGTTAGAAAGGGTCAGGCGCGCCGTTGGCACGGGGGACAGGGGGGTCAGGAGGACCCCCGCAGTTTTGAAAAGACAGAAATCGACCCCCACACTTTTGATAAGGGCTGCTTCAATCAGTCACAATATATCATCTTTTAGCTTAGGATATTTTCTTTCAAATGAGACAATTTTCACGTTTCTGTGAGCTTTCGTTCATAAATAATCAACTGTTCTGTCGCAGATGTGAAGAAAAGGAAATGCGCTCTCGAACAGAGAAACACGCGATCTCCCAGCATTCGATCACAGCGAGCTAACGTTTTAGGACAGGTCAATGGTATATAAATCGTGGCCGAACATTAGCGTTTGTCAATCAAGCAAAACCGTCCATTCAGAAACCGAGAAATTTGACACTTTAAGGTAAGAGGCTGATCTCTCAGATTGACGCGCAAGCTGGCTTGACTGAAGTTTTCGTGAGGATTTGTAGTTTATGGACTGTTTTGAGTTCGGTAATTACATCTACAAAGTTAAAAGCATTGATGGCATCTATAAAAGAGATATCTAAAAGCGAAATGAAAATTATTGCCTCAACCGGCGACACAGTGGGGAGGACGCACAAGAGGAGACCTGCGCGTTTAATTGGCATCTGTATACTGTAATACTGCATTTACAAAGCTTATCAGTGGCATGCACTTTGATCACGAAAGTGAAAGTGCCTTTTGCGGTCGCATCGCAGTGCCCCCGCGTTCCCATTTCTCTCGATGTGAACCGTGAGCTCCAGTATATTACAATTTAGGGCCATGGTATACTTAATTTCCCGCATTCCGCTCAGTCTCGTGTGCGAGCCTTTCAAAGAAACTCCTTTGCCCATGAGCGCAGAAAGACGCGTTCGGTATGCACACGTGCACCGTCCGTGGTCATAACAATAACAATCCTTGAGTTAGGCCTGCTATTTTTATTTGACGGAAAAGTCTAAAATACCAGTTGTTCAAAGCTTCAATGGATTCACCGTGTTTTTGTTTTGTCATCTTAATTTGTTAAACATTTAAGTGAAAAATATTTAGTGTAGGCCTATTTATTTTATGCCTTTTATTTAAATTATTTTTTTCTGATGTCAGAAACGCTGCAGGTGCGTGACAATTTGATAATGTGAATCCAGGTTCTGTTGTTTATCTGTTCTATGCTGCTGTTTGCATGTTAAAATAAACCCATGGAAGACACAGACACTCATCAATTGTATTTTTTATTTAATGTCATATATATGTCATATTATCATCATATAGGCTATACAATATTATAATCTTATCAGTTAACGGTTAATAATCGGATAACGAGCGTCGGTTGTCGGTTGAGAAATTTAACCAAAATGAGCATCCCTAACACAAAGCAATTTACCATCATAGCAGCTCTATTGTTACCCTTATTGATCTTGTTTTTAAATTCAGCTAAGTTATTGGAACCTTTCCAGTCTGGCTTCACTGCTCATCATAGCACAGAGTCTGCTTTGTTAAAGGTATCTAATGATATTTTACTTGCAGTTGATGCTGGTAAAAATGCTGTTTTAATGCTACTGGATCTTACAGCCTCCTTTGATACTGTAGATCATGATGTACTTCTTTGGCGTTTAGAGCATTTGATTGGTATCAAGGGTACCGCTTTAAAGTGGTTCACTTCATATCTTAGAGACAGGTCCTTTTCTGTATCTTTGGGCAAATGTTCTTCTTCTTCAGCTCCTATTATTAGTGGTGTACCTCAGGGTTCCATCTTGGGCCCGCTCCTTTTTAACTTATATATGCGTCCATTAGGGAATATTATTAGAGGACACAATGTTTCGTTTCATTTATACGCTGATGATACCCAGTTGTACATTCCATTGAAAGCTGCTGATTCCATTCAACCGTTGTTAGACTTGATGAGGTCAAGAAATGGTTAAAGAATAACTTTCTCCAAATTAATGAAGACAAAACTGAAATCATTGTTTATGGTCCCCCAAAAGTGAGAAATGGACTCATTAACGAACTTAGAAATCATTTCCCCTCAGTTTCTTCTCAGGTTAGGAACCATGGTGTCATCTTAGACTCTGAATTATCCTTAACCAAGCAAATAAATTCAGTTGTTAAGAATAGTTTTTATCAATTACGGATTATTTCTAAACTTAAATCATTCTTGTCTTTTCAAGATTTGGAGAAGGTCATTCATGCTTTTATCACATTGCGTTTAGATTATTGCAACTCATTGTATTTGGGCCTTCCTCAGTCATCCATTGCTCGCCTCCAGATGGTTCAAAATGCAGCTGCAAGGATGTTAACCAGAGCAAAGAAATTTGACCATGTCACCCCAATCTTGGCATCGCTCCAATGGCTTCCAGTCCACTTAAGGATTCAGTTCAAAATTTTGTTGTTTGTTTTTAAAGCTCTTAATGATCAAGCCCTCTCCTATTTAAAAGATCTTATTATTCCACATTCATCTAGTAGATCCTTAAGGTCTGCAGACCAGTATCTCTTATATGTCCCTCAATCACGTTTGAAAACCAAGGGTGACAGAGCTTTTTCAATTGCTGCACCTCGCTTATGGAATCAGTTGCCACTGGATATTCGCCTTGCACCTTCTATTGCCATTTTTAAGAAGAGGCTGAAAACGTATCTTTTCTCCCAAGAGCTTTTAAATTAGTCTTAGTTCTCTGTTATTTTAGTATATTGTCCACCATGTTGTTTTATTCTGATTTTATTTTATTTTATTATTTTTGTATTTTATTTCATTTTTATCATTATTAATATTATTATTTTTTCTATACTCTGTTCAGCACTTTGGTCAGCTTTGCTGTTTTTAAATGTGCTATATAAATAAAATTTACTTACTTACTTACTTATTGAACATTTACACCAGCAGCTAATGACCAAGACTGCAATCACGACACTAGATACAGCACTCTACTCTGAATAATCCACATTTTCTTCATCACTGCTTCGCATAAGTTCTTCCAATGCAGAAGCAGGAGAAAACAACTTCTGTGCACAATGCTGATCCATGGCTGACGAAGGTATTACACACGAGATTATGCTAGCAGTGTGAGTGCTAGTGGCCAGCAGGTGTGTTCCTTATATTTGCGTCACGCCAGCGGGGGCGCGCGCGCGCTATTTTTCCTGGAAGCAAGTTGTTACGCACACTAAACAACAATGTATTACAAGCAAGATTATGCAAATCAACACAATGGCATAATCATTATTGCATAGGCTAAAGTTACATGACAACACAATAGTTTGCCATTGCTGTCTTTTTACTTTTTTTCCCACTTACGTTTGCCTGTGCGTAATCACACGTCACTGAAAGCGCCTGTCAACTTTTTTTTTGGTCCCACTTTATATTAAATGGCCTTAACTACTATTTACTTACATCAAAAAATAAGTACAATGTACTTATTGGGTTCATATTGAATTGCAAAACACTTTTGCAGCTATTGAGGTGGGATACGGGTAAGGTTAGGGAAAGCTTTGGTGGTATGGGTAGGTTTAAGGGTAGGGGTAAGGGTTAAGGGATGGATCAACAGTGTAATTATAAATGTAATTACAGAAATTAATTACATGCAGGTGTTTTTAAAATATAAGTACAATGTAAAAACATGTATGTACTATGTACACAATAAGTGCACTGTATCAAATGATTAATTTAAATGTAAGTACAGAGTAGTTAAGGCCACTTGATATAAAGTGGGTCCTTTTTTTTAATACATGTATATGTGTCCAGTTTTCATCGGACATCTTCTGGGCTGTTCTCATACATTTACAGACACTCTACTAAATACAGTGATAAGTTATATGTCATTGAATAAAGCACTAGATGTGGACAATTCGTAAAATAAACATGACAGCACACCCATGAATAGCGCTTACAGGATGTAAACAATAGAAGTTATATCGATTTTTATACCAGTTTGCATGCTTTTGGACAAATATTTACTATGGACATTGTGTACTGGACTCTTCCCAGGGAAAAAACGTCGATGTCACCATTATACTGCCAAACATTACAGTTCCACGACACAAAAAGGTAAGGATGCCCCCTCTCTTTTGTTGTTTTAGGAAATTGTTTACGGTCATACAGAATAACAAAAAACTACTATAAAGTTATCTTGATTGTATAATGCTTGTACAGGTTGAATCGGCATTCTTGTATCTTTCACACAACTTGATAAATTTCACTCAACTTGATCATTTTACTTGATAAAATGTATTGTAAACAAGCAATCAATGTAAACAATGTCACACGTGAGGCCGTCGCCAATGCATGAATGTAAAGAGGTTAATCCCCATAGATCATAAATTGTGTCTCAGAACAAGCTGTTTACAGGTTCCTGGCAGTGTGACGTCACATTAGCCACAGGCCCCGCCCATGAAAGTTGACAAACACTGCCATTTTAACGTGGAACCACTCTGAGCGAGTTCACAGCGAGTTTTACACAGTATGTCACTGCTGCACTGACGAGAATGTCTCCCAAGCGTTTTAGGTGTTCTGTAGCTGGATGTATTAATCCACATAGCTCTCTCCATTTACTCCCTGAATCTGAGCTGCTGAAGACGAGGTGGATTAATTTTGTTTTCGAAGAAAATGCTCCCTCAATTCTGTCGAAATTCGTTTATGTTTGCGAGAATAATTTCACACCTGACTTGTGAACAAATGTCAATATAAAGGGACAATACAAAACAGGTTGTGCTAAAAAGTTACTCAAGGATGGATCAGTACAAACTGTTTGTGATCCAGCTTACAGCCTCCAGAGTGATACTGAATACGGCAGTAATAAAGGTGAGAGCACTTTATTACAGTTCATTGGAGTTGATTTACGGAAATACAGTTTACCAGTTTATTAAGCACCACCCGAAAAAGGCATGAAGTCTTTATGTATTTGTCTACTGTTAGTTGTAACGAGTGTTTCTGTGTCCTTCGCTATGTATGTTGATGATAATGCAAGGGGGGGAGAGTTCATGGATACTATTTTAATGCACACTTTCACTGTGTTTTTTTAAGCTCTTACAGTTCTAGACTGAAAACGGACACTTGATACTTTGTGTGAAGTACAATAAACATCATAAAACTCATAGGTAATGTTTTGGCCATCATTTGGACAGGGTCCAGTACAACAGGCTTATACTAATATAGTGGATAAAACAAGAAGACAATATAAGTTATAACCATAATTAAACTAAACTATACCTGTTCTATCTCCATGCAGCATATATTTGCAGTTTCTGACATTATAGTGCATCCTCCTGACTGACTCCTGACACTGGAGAATGAGCTCTTGAAGCTCCGCCCTCTTAGGCAGATTGCAGCAGCTCATTTGCATTTAAAGGGCACACACTAAAATGTCACATTTTTGCTCACCCCCAAAGTGGCAATTTTAACATGCTGTAAAAAACGATCTGTGGGGTATTTTAAGCTAAAACTTAACATACACACTCATCAGAGACATCAGAGACTTATTTTACATCTTGTAAAATGGGGCATAATAGGTCCCCTTTAATGTTAGTTAAAAAAAAAATACAACTGATCATTGTTAGCTTTAGCTCAAGCCCATTAATGATTACAACCTTTGATTTAGTAATGTTAATAAACATTAACTAACATTAAAAATGCTTTATAAGTATCTTTCATTGTCAGTTTGGTAATAATGAATTAGCATGTTAACTAATGAAGCCTTATGTCACTTTGTGTTACTGAACAATAACAAAAATAATCAGAACATTTTCAATCATTATAGGGCATGTTGTAGTCCAGACTAAAATATAAAAATGTTAAAGTTTGAAAATACCTAGCCTATTAAGTCTTTAAGTATTAAGTATTTGGTGCTGTGATGAACAAATAACATGGTTATTGAAAAAACAAAAAACTTAAGTCACTGAAATAAGGCCAAAAAAAGTATATTAAATCTGTGTTCACAAGACTTTTGGGTATTGAAGGGTTGTAGACTAGAGTTTTTGCTTCAGAATTATGTAAAAATTATGCTGCCTACTCCTTCATATAAAACAATATATTGATTTAGTTTTTGTAAGACACTTTTTGTCAAGAAACACAGTATGCATGGAGGCGTGAATCTGCATGAATAATGGACCATTTACACCTGAGACGACAAAAGAATCACATAATAATGACCTGAAATGACTTGCATATTAATGAGGCCTTTCAGTCAGGTAGGCTGTGAAAAAAACCCTCTGTAATAATGTCTCAGCTCATCATAAACAGCAATACTGTGAAATATTATTACAATTTAAAATAATGGTATTCTATTATATTCTTTAAAATATAATGTATTTCTGTGATGCAAAGTGTGTGAACAATTATGTTACCTCTATGGCATTTCATATAGGCTTTTAGCTTAAAAGCATGCACATTTGGATATTGATGGATTCTTATATATTCATGTCAATTTTCTATACTGAGAAGTAATATTTATTGTCATCACTATGAGTGCTGGATACTGTTTTCTCAATTCATACTTGCAGCCGGAGGGCGCTCTATGTACACCTTTAGTCCACAAATTATTCTAAAGAAGAAGAGGACATTTTAGGAATGGTGTTTTTAATTCATACTTGCAGCCAGAGGGCGCTCTCTGTACACCTTTAGGCCACAAATTCATATAAAGAAGAAAAGGAACTAGGAACTAACTGCCATTGCTTTAACATCCAAATAAACACTTTTCAAGACAATAAATACATGTTTGAGACGATGAATGCATGTATTGCCTTTGAATTTGCGTCTGAATAGTGCTGGCTCCATGGGCGTGGCCGCATTAGCGGATAATGAGCTGAAACACAGACTTCTGACATGGCTCTCTCTTCATACAGATTACATAAACACAGAATGTTTGGTTTCGTGTTGACTTGCACGATTTAAAAACTGACATTTCAACGTTTCTTTAGATGTAAGTGTCATTTTTTTGTCATTAGTATTCATAAGTTACAGTTCATTTTCTGAGAACTATCAGATTGGACTTCGTTCAGAGGGAGAGGAGAGATCACGCATCATGTTAGTTTTCTTTATTTTACAAAAAGCACAACATTGTGTTTTTACTCTGAGTGTACACAAATAAAAGAAGACATTCTATAGTTTCAATTGATATATTACTTGTGTCTCTATGACAAGAAATGACGGAGTATTTTAAGTTGGTTTTGCTGCAATGTGAAAAAAATTCTGCAAAACGCACCAGCGCGTTTTCAGACCTCAGGGAGTTAAATACTGTTCAGTAGGCAGCTGCTTTGTTTATGGGGTTTCTGGGGTAACCACTGCATTTCTGCTGTTCCATTAGCGCCATCTGCTGTCAGAGAGTGAACATGCACTTTTTTGATTCAGCGCGTGTCCCTCACTCGTTCTGCCATGTGCTTCTCATGCATGCTGGGCTTAAATACCTGAGCACCCGTGTCCCTTTGACGCAGAATAGAATGGTTTTGTGCATTTTATACGGCTGATGGGGAAAGTATTCTTAAAATGTATTATGAAAATTTGAATAATTCGTAATAAATAATTATTTCCAGTATTTTTTAAGTGCCCACGATTACAATATTGTGCATATTTATTTTGTGATTTATTGTACCGCATGTCTAATAAGCACCAGTAAAACATTACATTTAGAGTTTGTAAAATCCACACTGATGTCAGACATCAATGGAAGCGGCAATAACAAATGGCAATAAGCATTATGTGTGTCTGTTAACAGCAATATCAGACACACATAATGGGCCTAAGAAACTATAAAGTTTACCCTATATTATTCTTCCAGTTCACCAGCCACTTACTTCAGGAGAAACTGATGAATTCACATGCTGTAAATCCGACTGACAGGACTCTGCGAACTGCAGGGCAAACTAAGATGGCGGCGCCCATCTCGCGTTATAGATCAAGATAAAGATTGTTTATAAAGGCTTTTAAATAACAAAACACACTCACTTACACATATTTGAGAATCGGAATATCAGATGACATGGTAAGCAAGTTTGTGAATATTTTAAATAAAAAAGGAAAAACAATAATAGCCATTGGTCATACATCATCATTGAAGTGCTCATCCGTGTGAAGACTGCGCAGTATGCACGAGTGCCAAGAGAACACTGTTGCACCACTGATAACAGTGGCAATGAGCACTCAACATGATTTTAAAAACAACACCTTCCAGCGACAGATCGCCTATTTTTAACACGAACGAATTGCTAATCAAGTAGAGATGTTTCTTTTTTATTAGTATGAGTAATAGTTTTTATTTTTTTCATCTGTGCCGTGAGATGTTTCAAAACGTGGTGGGGACAAAAAGTGGTGCCAACATGTTCCACCTGCAAAGTACACCTATGGGTAGGGATAATAGGTGTAGCACACACTTTTATACATTTAGCTTTTCTATAGTAAACTTACAAATTCACAGTCCATATACCATTCAAGTGGTTTTACAAGTGGCCAGGCCCCCCCACAAGCTACGCCCATTAACAGCATGTCCTGAAGGTACCTGAGAAGATTGAACACAGCACCACCTACTGTTTCAGAGATATAAGGATTTTTGCAAAAACTTACAACTTTTGAAAACATTGACCAAATTTTGTTTTCTGTGTCATTACGTTCTTTGGCTTATGTCAAATCTGATATCTCGTTTTTCATCTTACATCATTTTGTTTGTCCGCCATTTTGAAGTGGATGAAAAACATTTTTTCACTACTCCTCCTCAGTGGCGGCTGGTGCAAAAAATATTTGGGGGGGTGAAAAAAATCAACAAAAAAAAACAATTTAGAAATGCAGGAATGAATAGGCGAATTGTTAAATATCCATTTAACAAGTGATATAATAATGTATCTATCTAAAACATGGAAAATTTAGTATTTAAAGCATGCTATAGGGCTGAGATCTACAAAAAATATCTGTATTTAATTTAAAAAAAAAAAATGTATTTAAGATCCTGCCCAATATTGTCCTAGAAACAATGTTCATATTGAAGGCTATAAAAACAAACATGAATGTAACTGTGTAGTATATGCTATAAATTATGTGCAAAAAAGGGGTCAAATCACATTAGGCCTAGACTACATTCTAAAATTGTACCTTTACAATCTAAAAACAAAATGTTTTTTGAAGCAGAAATTAAATACACTAAAAATGAAAATAAATAAAAACAAAAGAACAAAAGAACAGACTAATAATTATTATTATTTTGATCACTTTACACAGTTACTGCTATCGTACAAATACACTTATTTGTAGGTTTGAAATTCTACATATGACATAATTATGTTCGCCAACAAAAACTAATTTTCAACAAATATTTTGAGCAAAATGTATTTGACTCAGATTGAACTCCGTCTGTTTGGCGCGCATACTCGCGGCGGCGCTCGTTCACGGAAGTGTGTGCTTGCTGAAGGCTCGTCCACGGCTGACTGCAAAATGTAAATATTTTCTCGACTTTCTAATTTTTACAGATGGAGAATATGTCTGTGAAATGTAAGTTATGCACTGAGGAAATTATTGGATGTCACTTCAGCTTAAAAAAAATATTAATAGAGGTATGTTTGTTTCCACCAATCGCTGCACAAGTTAAGGTTACGTATGATGACGAAAGCACGTTAGTGCGAGCCCTCCCGGAACCCATAGAGATTGCATTGCAGCGCCTGCATTTCGAAAAAAAAGCTTTTTGAATGGAAGTCTATGGGAGCAGTCGGGGCAAATCTCCGCCAGACTGAAATCGCCCAAAAAGAGGCGGTACTCCACAGAGCGTGACTCGGCGCTGATTGGACTACATCCAGAGGCAGAACAAACAGCCTAGCAGTGACAGATAGCGTAACTCTGTGGTTGAATGTGATTGAAAAATCCGTCCCTTTCTCACTTTGGTGGTGCATTGCCCTAATGAAGAAACCGCCCCTGCTCCTCCTACACAATTGTCCAAAATCTGATCAGATGATCTTTGGACTGAGCTGCACAGAAATGACAGAACAGATTTTTTATATTTGCTACCGTTCCTGAGAAATACCACTCTGAATTTGACCATGCCTATTTTTTTGTCAGGTCAAACATAACTTACATTAAAGGCCAAGTTACCTCAGCATGCTAATTGGTTAGTATTTAAACTAATGCTTTTGTGTGCTCTTTCTTACACTGAAAGCTTGGTGAATGTGCGTCAAATGAGTGGCACACAGTTATAAGCAAAAAGCCCTGAACCTTTCAGGTCATGGGTTCAAGACTCGAGTCCCGTGTGGAACATGCCCAGACCGCAAGTGTTCCTGTGGCCAGAAGCTGCTTCTGTTCAAGACATTGTGTCTTTTTGAGAACTATTTAATCTGATGCAATTAAATATAACATGCAGAGCATTTATATACAAAATCTTCATTTTAAGTTCATTCACACCTGAACTACTGAACCTCGACGGTGAGGTAATTCTGTGTCACTGGGTCAAGTCAAGTCAAGTCAAATTTATTTATATAGCGCTTTTACAATTGGTAATTGTTTCAAAGCAGCTTTACATATTAGAAGCACAGAAAAAAAGGGAAGTGGTTAAAACTGTACAAGCAAGCGTGGTAATATGTAACATATACAAGATGGTGCTACATTAAGCCAATGTCGGCTGACTTCCAGGGGTGGAAAAAACCCCCTAGGAGAAAAACCCAGCGTGCTAGCACTGGGAAAAAAGTCCTAGGAGGGAAAAAACCCCTTGGAAGATATATATATGTAAATGTATATGGAGATCAAAATCTGAATTGTACATTTTTATTATAGAGATTAAAAATCGATTATATATAAATATATGTAAGCGGATACGGGGATCCTGGGCTACGTTGTAGTCAGGTCCAGACGCAGGTTCTCCATCTGACCTGGATACGGCCTGGATCCAGCACCCGGCAAACCTCAGGATAAGCAGAGAGACAGATATTAGCGTAGATGCCATTCTTGTTCTGATGTACAGGTATATCTAGTGTTATAGGAAATGTTCTCGGTTCCGGCCGACCTAATTATTGCAGCGTAACAATCCTTTAACGGATTTGAAAAATGTTAATGTATTGATAATGTGTTATGTGTATGCAAGAGCAAAGAGATGTGTTTTTAGTCTAGATTTAAACTGACAGAGTGTGTCTGCTTCCCGAACAATGCTAGGAAGATTGTTCCAGAGTTTAGGTGCTAAATAGGAAAATGATCTGCCGCCTTCAGTTGATTTTGATATTCTGGGTATTATCAACTGGCCTAAATTCTGAGATCGCAATAAACGTGAAGGACTATAATGCATTAAGAGCTCACTTAGGTACTGGGGAGCTAAACCATTTAGAGCTTTATAAGTAAGTAGCAAGATTTTAAAATCTATACGATGTTTAATAGGGAGCCAATGTAATGTTGACAGAACTGGGCTAATATGGTCATACTTTCTGGTTCTAGTAAGAACTCTAGCTGCCGCATTTTGAACCAACTGTAGTTTGTTTAAAAGCCGAGCAGAACAACCACCCAGTAGAGCGTTACAATAATCTAGTCTTGAGGTCATGAATGCATGAACCAACTGTTCCGCATTTGTCATTGAGAGCATATGTCGTAATTTAGATATATTTTTTAGATGGAAGAAGGCGGTTTTACAGATACTAGAAACATGACTTTCAAATGAAAGATTGGTATCAAAGAGCACACCCAGGTTCCTAACTGAGGACGAAGGTTTAATGGAGCACCCGTCAAGTGTTAGAGAGTATTCAAGGTTTTTTCGTGAGGAAGTTTTTGGTCCAAAGATTAGGAAATCAGTTTTTTCTGAATTTAATAATAAGAAATTTCTTGTCATCCAGTTTTTAATGTCAGCTATGCATTCTGTTAGTTTTGTGAATTTGTAGGTTTCGTCAGGGCGCGAGGAAATATAGAGCTGAGTATCGTCAGCGTAGCAGTGAAAACTAACACCATGCTTCCTAATTATCTCTCCTAAGGGCAGCATGTACAGAGTGAAAAGCAACGGTCCTAATACTGAGCCTTGTGGTACCCCATATTTAACCTGTGATCGATACGACATCTCTTCATTAACTACCACAGACTGATAACGGTCAGATAAGTATGATTTGAACCATGCCAAAGCAATTCCACTAATGCCAATATAGTTTTCAAGTCTTTTTAAAAGAATGTTATGATCGATAGTGTCAAAAGCAGCACTGAGATCTAATAACACTAATAGAGAAATACAGCCACGATCGGATGATAGGAGTAGATCGTTTGTAACTCTAACGAGAGCAGTCTCAGTACTATGGTATGGTCTAAATCCTGACTGGAAATCCTCACAGATTCCATTTCTTTCTAAAAAGGAACACAGTTGTGTTGAAACTGCCTTTTCTAGTATCTTTGACAGAAAAGGTAGATTCGAGATTGGCCTGTAATTTACTAAATCTCTCGGATCTAGTTGAGGTTTTTTAATAAGAGGTTTGATAATAGCCTGCTTAAAGGTTTTTGGCACGTGTCCTAGTGTTAAAGATGAATTAATTATATCAAGAAGTGGACCTACGACCTCTGGAAGCATTTCTTTCAGTAGTTTAGTCGGCATTGGGTCTAACATACATGTCGTTGATTTTGATGATTTGATAAGTTTAGATAATTCTTCCTCTCCTATAGCGGCGAATGATTCTAGTTTTACCTCAGGGACACTACAGTGCACTGTCTGAAGAGAAACTGTAGACGGTTGCATGTTTATAATTTTCTCTCTAATATTATCAATCTTGCAAGTAAAGAAGTTCATAAAGTCATTACTGCTGTGCTCTATGGAAACGTCAGCAGTTGAATCTCTGTTTCTAGTTAATTTAGCCACTGTGTCAAATAAATACCTAGGATTATGTTTGTTTTCTATTAAGAGATTTGAAAAATAAGTAGATCTAGCATTTCTTATGGCTGTTCTGTACTCAATCATTTTTTCTTTCCACGAAAGGCGAAAAACTTCTAGTTTTGTTTTCTTCCAACTACGTTCAGCTTTTCTAACAGCTCGTTTTAGAGCCCGAGTGTGCTCATCATACCACGGCGTTGGATTAGTTTCCTTAATCTTCTTTAGACGTAAAGGAGCGACCGCATCTAATGTGCTGGAAAAGAGAGAGCCAATAGTTTCTGTTGCAGCATCGAGTTCTTCTATGTTGTCAGGTATACTAAGGCGATGAAACTGCTCGGGGAGATTATTTATAAAGCAATCTTTAGTGGCAGACGTGATTGTTCTACAATATTTATGGCTGGGTGGTGGTTTTGTAGCCTTGGCTAATTGTATTATACACGAGACTAAATAATGATCTGATATATCATCGCTCTGCTGTAGAATTTCAACAGCATCAATATCTATTCCATGCGACAGTATTAGATCTAGGGTATGATTACGACAATGAGTGGGTCCTGACACGTGTTGTTTAACTCCAATAGAGTTTAAAATATCTGCAAATGCCAATCCAAATGCGTCTTTATTATTATCTACATGGATATTAAAATCACCAACAACAAGGACTTTATCCGCAGCCAGTACTAACTCTGATAGAAACTCAGCAAATTCTTTGATAAAGTCAGTATGGTGCCCTGGTGGCCTGTATACAGTAGCCAGCACAAATGTCAACTTACATAATGTTACATAAAGCACCATCACTTCAAAGGAATTATATTTGAAATTCTTTTGAATGATTCTGAATGTGGGTGGCGCATAGTAGCCGCGTTTCCACTGTCAGGCCTAAAGCGGGTTGCTAGTGCATGCCAGATCTTGATCATGTGCTTGATCATGCCTCATTGGGGCTTCCTCAGAGCAAACGGCCCGGGTTTTCGGCCCGCCTAATATCTTGGTCCAAAGCGGGCCAGCTCGTGCTTGAGGGAGTGGTTACGAACAAAGGTGGAGTTTAACTGTGTGTGGAAACGGAGGTGCCATGGATGACTACATGTAGGTTACCAGCTAACATCAGCATTAAAGACTTTTAAAATCATTTTAGTTCAAAACTCGCTTTCAGACAGCAGCATGTGGATTCTGATCACCAAGACTATGCTCACTATTACCATAGTAAACATGGTAAATACGACGGCTTGAAGAAATCAGACAAATATACGTAGGCTATCACAATCATGTATTTATTTTATCTGTCAGCACGTCTCATCTCTCAACGGACTGATATCCATATTTAGTTCTGTGTATTTCATAAAATAAAGCAACTCCATGTTTTCAGGATTCCTCTGTTTCTCTGTCACTGGAGAGAGTGCTAAAGCTCCTCAGGTCGTATTTTTGGTGGAAAATTTGTAGAAATTATTATTCTATGTAAATGTGATGTAAACATACTGTCCAAATAAAAAGAAACAGATGCGACTGAATAAGTACATGTGTCCTCTTTCTTTTGTGAAATAACAGTAAATACCACTTTATTTCTGTGACTAATGTTTAATCTTGATACAAATTAATTCATTATGATTCATTTGTTTGGTAAAACATTGATGCTTGGGTTTTAAAATTTTTAAGTAAACAACAAAATGCCAACAAACGCCTGCTTTAATCATGTGCACTTTATGATCTCGCTAGTTTTCAGTGATTTCTTTCTGATTATTTTTCTGATAAAATTTCCATTTGTTTTTGAAATGACGGGTTTGTGTGACGTTGTTCCAGAGAGGCATGTTACGGGCGGGTTTTAGTGAAGCGCTGTGGATCTTCTGGTGCGATGGTGGAAATGCAGGGTGATTTTGGGCTCGTGCTACAAGTCCGGGGCTATTACCCTAGCCTGGCCCGCTGAAAGCCCTGGCTCACACTGGCCCGACAGTGGAAAAGCGGCTAGTGATAAATCATAAGCACCTTTACATTCTCACCTGTACTACTGAACCTATCTGTTTTTATGTACATTCTATTTCTTTCTTCTTTTTGTGTTCTTCTAGCTCTGCACTGCTATTGCTGCCAATTCGGGGCTTGGCCCCGTATCACTGCTTGCAGCTATATTTTTTATTTAGTATTGTTCTGAGCAAGCTATTTCACATAACAGATATTTACATATAGTCCACACTACAAAATAATGCTAATAAACTAGTTCAAACGTTTATTTTAATGTATGTTGTTGCCTGGATGATCCACAGCTGTTTTATGTTTTGTGATAGTTCTTGAGTCCCTTGTTTTTCCTGAGCAGTTAAACTGTCCACTTTCTTTCTCTTTTTCTTCTTCTTTCTAGCAACTTCTACATATGTGAACCCTTTCTAACAGTGACTGTAAGATTTTGAGATTCACCCTTTAACAATGTGGACAATTGATGACCCAAATACAACCAATACAAAAGTGAAAACATTCACTGGTGCTAAAGAAGGCAACACAATGCATTAATGCATTTAGGGGCATATGTAGACATGTGCCGATATACGGTAATGCGATAAATCGCGATAATGAATATGCACGATATTGTAATCGTCGGCACTTCAGAATACCGTAAATAATAATTTATTACCAATTATTAATTTTTTTAGAAGGCAATATACTTTACCCATCAATCGTATAAAATGCAAAACACCGCTGTATTCTGCGTCAAAAGGACACACACTCAGATGTAAACAATCCCAACGTGCATGAGAAGCACATGGCGGAACCAGTGAAGGAGACGAGCTGAATGAAAGTGCGCGTTCACTCTCTGACAGCAGAGAGCGTTGATGGAACAGCTGCGTGCTGCGGTTACCACGGAAACGTGCAAACAAAGTAACTGTGCTAGTGAAGTTTTTAAAATGCTTCAAACAGCCATTCATTGTTTTATAATCTCAGTGTTGTTCATCACAGCACCAAATACTGAATACTTAAAGACTGAAAAGGATATTTATTTTCAAACCTAAACATTTTTTATATTTTAATCTGGACTACAACATGCCCTAATGATTAAAAATGTTCTGATTATTTGTTATTGTTCAGTAAAACTTTGAAAACATACAGCTTCATTAATTAACATGTTCATTATCACTAAACTGACAATAAAAATACTTATAAAGTATTAATTATTATTAATGTTAATTTCTTAGTTACTATTTAATAACATTACTAAAATCAAAATAACTTATTTAATGGACCTGAGATAAAACTAACAATGATCAGTTGTGTTTCTAAACTAACATTAACAAAAGATAACACTTTCTGTAACAAATGAAGCTATTGATCAATCTTAGTTAATGCATTAAATAGAGTAAAGTGTTATCTGTTGTTCTTTATAGCCTAATTCTTTTGCATTTTAATCTGTTTGAAAATTTCAGTCAGTGTTGTTTTTGTTTTATTACAAAAAGAGTTCTTAAACCTGTTAAACTATGACAAAAATGGTTTTGCAACTTTTTTTAAATATCGTGATAATATCGTATACCGTGATAAAAGCTTCATCAATTAATCACAACATGAAAATTTGATACTGTCACATGCCTAGGCATATGTAAACTTGAGTGCCTAACTGTTTTTATAACAATTGTTTATACATTTAAAAAATGTGTTGGACATTTTGTAGTGTTCTATGGCAAATTTAATGTGTGTAACCAAAGAAACCACAACCTGGTGTATTTTGGGCTGGGCTGTGCTATATGTCTGTCAGGCTGCTATAAACAGAGCACAAGAACAACTTATCGAACCTGCAACCTTTCAGCAGCCCAGATGTTTAACAAATAAGCCACACCTCCTCCATGAAAATAATGAAGGCTAGCATCAACCTGAACTCCTGTGTGGACTGTCTCCATGTTCCTGTGCTCCATTTACAGCTTGCTTTACATCTAAAACACAGCTTAGCCTACAACAAAGATCCTCATTAGTTGCTCGAAATTGCAACATGCGAAAATCAAAAGCTCAGTTCAACATGTTAAACAGTTAAAGAGTCCAGCGCGATTGTTCTGCTCAATGGACGTATAAGCCTACTTACATTTTATTTTCGTTGTTTTCTCCACTTCATTTATCCATATGATCAGAGACAGACCCACTTCCGCATGGACATCGAGTTTTCCTGCATCAGCATTTCAGACTGTCAAACCGTTCTGAAACACCAAATATGTAGAAAAGACTTCGGGACTGTGTGCCGGGATTTGACGATTATTATTATTATTAATTTGTTTATTTTTATTCATTTATACTATTTACTTATTTACATTTTCGCCAATTTTAAAAGTCCTGTTGGTGGCGATAATGCGCTGAATAGCGTTCAATCTGAAGAAGACTGTCAGACCGAAGTAATCGATACACGGTCCTGAAAGTGGCCCTGCGTCTCAATCAGCTCCCTAGCTCACTAGGTCGTCAATCAGAATATCATGTAAATGAATGTGGCTGATTCCCTGATCAGTGCCCTGACTACTGAACTAGAGAGCTGTACTTCTCATTTCTTATTTGTGCCCTCGTTTCCTTTCCTCGCGTCTCATCTCAACCCCCCACAGGATGTGAGGAGAGGTCAGAAAACGAGGACAGAGGAATCGAAGGAAATACTTTTATTATTATTATTATAATGCATCAAACAATGAACAGATACAAAGACAAAACAGACAGAACCTCTACAGGAATGAAATTATATAAAATCTTCATGTAAAGTTCCACAAACAAAATAAGAGAAAGGAAAAAAAATAAATAAAAATAACATCCTAAACATATACAGAGGAAACATTATGCAGAGGCATTGGCAAAAAAATCATTATAAGATTTTTCAAAAATCTGTCACTTTTCTTGTTTTTAATCAATCTAAGAGATTTGAGAAATGCATCAACCTTAATTAAGAAATGTGAAAAAGTAGTCTGCGAGTTAGAGAATTTTTGCTTATGAATAAAACATTTTCCAAACAAAATAAAAAAAAAAATAACAATATAATTTATTAGTATTAGTACCTTTAGTATTAGTTGTACCTTTATAGTGACACATTATATCTTTTAATTGAAAGGATTTGGAAGAATCAAGATGCTTACCTATATGAAGATATAAACTATACCAAGTTTTGAGTTTTTAATAAATGCCACAGTTTCATTCACAGGATATATTTTATGTTTTTTATAATTTTATCTTAAAATGAAATTCTTTGGTCTTATTTGGAATGCAGTATTTATGAGGTAACAGCCAGGCTTCTTTCCAGTCTATAAATTTAATAAGAGATGCCCAATAAAATTTGCCTTTAGGAATGTTACATGTTTAATTTTGAAGAATTTGTCAAATACGCTTATTATTAATTTTTTTGTTAAATATACTTATTCCATCTAAGATCAAATAAGGTTCTTTTGTGTCACTCTTAGTAAAAGTTAGATGACATTTAACAAGTTGAGTTAGACGGAAGAAACCGCTTTAAGCACTGCATTATATTCTTTAAACGGTAAGTGGAAACACAGTGGCGGCTGGTGCAAAAAAAAAAGAAAAAATTTAGAAATGCAGGAATGAATTGGCTAATTGTTAAATATACATTTAACAAGTGATATAATAATGTATCTATCTAAAACATGGAAAATTCAGTATTTAAAGCATGCCATAGGGCTGAGATCTAAAAAAAAAAAAAAAAAAAGAAATCTGTATTTAATAAAAAAATATATATATTTAAGATCCTGCCCAATATTGTCCTAGAAACAATGTTCATACTGAAGGCTATAAACAAACATGAATGTAACTGTGTAGTATATGCTATAAATTATGTGCAAAAAAAAGGGGTCAAATCACATTAGGCCTAGGCTACATTCTAAAATTGTACCTTTACAATCTAAAAACAAAATGTTTTTTTTTTTTTTTAAGCAGAAATTAAATACACTAAACTAAAAATGAAAATAAATAAAAACAAAAGAACAGACTAATAATTATTATTATTTTGATTACCCTAGAACAGTCACTTTAAGCCGGGGACACACCTAACGATTAGCTGAAACATTCTAAGACTGAACTGAACACACATACCGATTGTTTCCTTCGACTGGAGCCGATTTTTATCGTTGACAGTCGGAGAAGAACACAAACGTTTATGATTGAGACCGCTGCTAAGCAACACACTGTGCGCGGGATCTTGAAAATGGATGTAAACAAACAGCTGGCGCTCTTCATCTGCAGCTATATTTGTGCGGAAAATAACTAAAAAAGAGGAAAAACGCGAAGGATATGTGTGAGGTCCTGGCTGGAGAGGCAACATGGATTTGTTCTCTAGAGAGAATTTGAGGTGAGTAAACAAAATCTCAACAATAGGTAGAATATTTGTAATTCATATGCTTAAATCTATTTTTAGGGCTTGCACTCCGGTGGTGTCGGCCGTTGTTATAAGCAACGATAAGCTGCGATCCTCAATGAAGCTTGTTCGACTTGAAACGGCACTGTACAGACCATTAAATTACCACAGAAGTAACGTTAACTTTATACTACCACAATGCGACCTCAAAGGGCACTTTCACTTTTGCGATCAAAGGGGCAGGGCTCTTTATATTCTCTCTGTATATATTGTATCAACTGTTAATTTTGTATCAGTATCAGATAAATAATATTGGCTGGTGCTCCAGGACACTCGCCCAATGCCGTCTATGGATAATCCGGCCCTGTACATTACCTGACACGTTCAAAGCTTCCGCAATAGCAGCCCAGCTTCTTTCCTTGTCGCTTCTATTATGGTATTCCTTCGAAGATATGTTGTATTCGTACTCTTGCCAGAGTTCAACCAGTTTTTCTTCCATACCGGTTGTCCAATGTGTTTTTATGTTTCAAACGTTTTTGACGCCATTTCGCCGCTTGTTTACAATCGCCTGACACAGTCTCCAAGGAAACAGAGACATCATCGGTCGCAAATATTATGCTGCCTTCACGTGCTCTCAGTGCTATTGTAAAGATTACTTTCTTTGAAAAAAAAACAACAACAAAAAAAAAAAAAAAAACTTGAATGCGATTTGTTCATAATCACTACTTCAGAAGTGGGAATTATCAAATTTGAGAAGAATCTTTGTGAGGAGGCCTGGCAATGACTGTTTCTAAAATTCTAAGACTAGAATCGTTAAGGCTGGAATACATTACACGATTTTTGCCCCGATTTTCCCCCCGAATTTATAGTCTGAAAAAGTTGACGCTAGTTGACAAAAGTCAGAGCCAGTCTGCAGATTTGAGCCGACAGATTCCATGGAAAATCGCGTAGTATATCATGGTCATAGACTCCGATTTTTTAGCTTCAGATTTTGATTCCATCCAGTCGGAGGATATCAAACATGTTTGATATTTTGAGCAGATTTTAGAACACACATCAGTGCACTATATGTGTTGTTGTTATATAAATACGATACAGTCATACGCTGCCCAAACAATGCAAATCAAGGGTGCAAAGTCAAAAAGATCGAGAAAAAAATGAGACTACTGTACAAAATCATAAAGCAATAAAAAAATATCTGAAGAATAAGTGGAGCTCCACCATGATAGAAAAATTGCTTCAGTAAGTACTGTACTGTTAGCTTTGTCTTGAGAGAGTTAGCAAACCACATTCTGCGGCAAATCCGGATTCATTCATTATTAAATATGTTAATATTCATCACTATCTTACATTTACGCCAGAAGAATTATTAATTATATTACATTAAATGTACATAGCGACTGATTATGATAATTGATTACATTAGGTAACAACTTGGATATTCATAAAACTACACAATTTACCTCTAACTCCTGTTGTAATCTGTCCATACTGACTGTGTCTACCCACCCCTGTCTATCTCCAAAAGCATTTGCCTCGCATCTTCCACTACTCATCTCTTGCATTTGTTTCGCCTGTCTGTCATGCGTCTCCTAGCAACCAAGCATGTGTTTCTGTTTGTGTTCCGAACAATTTTAAAGTCTGGTAGTGTATGATGCCCGGCTTTTCTCTGTAACCATTTACAAAGTCGGCAAGTATGATGCCTAGTGTTTTAAAAATCTGTTCAGATTTTAAAAATCGTTTAGTGTATTCCAGCCTTTAGATGCAGCACACTGCACGATTTTAAGCACCAACTGTAAACACCGACTGAACACAACTGGCTCTGACTCGGGCCGATTGGACATGATCAGTCGTAAGTATCAAATTACATTCATAATCGGGCTTACAATTAGGGCTGCACGATTAATCGCATGCTATTCTCACGCGCATTTCGTCAGTAAAGCCGGTTCCCTGATTACCGCTAAATCGCCATCACCTGCTTTCAAATGAAGCGGCATTTAATAGACAGAGCCGTAGATCACTGAAAAGCCACGCAATATCGCGTTCATATCGCAGATGAATCGCCTGCGATAATGAACGCGATATTGCGTGGCTTGTCCGTGAACTACGGCTCCGTCTATTAAAAGGCGCTTCATTTGAAAGCAGGTGATGGCGATTTAGCGGTAATCAGGGAACCGGCTTTACTGACGAAATGCGCGTGAGAATAGCATGCGATTAATCGTGCAGCCCTACTTACAATCGTTAGGTGTGTCCCCGGCTTTAGTTGTAGGTTCGAAATTCTACATATGAGATAGCAAACTGACATAGAATCAACGTAGAAACGACGTTTCTCATGACATCGAAACGACGTTGATCTCCGACGTTGATCCGGCATCAGTTTGCTCATCGGGGTAATGTTGAATCAACGTCAGACACTCCATTCAAATCTATCGGAAAATCGACGCAATTGGTTTGCTTACCGAACGTTGAAACGATGTTGATTTTCGGATGGTTAAACGACGTTATAGAATCGACACATATTCAACATAAAATCGATCTAATTGGTTTGCTTACCTAACGTCGAAACGATGTTGATTTCAGTTGAGTGAAACGACGTTGTAGATCAACACGTATTCAACATGAAATCGATCGAACTGGTTTGCTTATACCCTGATGTTGATTTCATTTGGGTGAAATAACTCTATACAATTAACACATTTTCTACTTATTTTAAAAATCCCAAACACTTAATACTAAAAGATAAGCCTGTTTACAAAATAATCACACATCACAATCAGTTAACATTGCTTTAATATTTACAAACAGCCTACATCGTTAGAGCATACAAACCTTCTATACAAGACTAACATAGAAAAGGCGTTTACACTCAAATACACACAAAGAGATATAAAATTATTTATAATAGCCTATTAATTATAGGCTATTATAAATAATAAGTTACAAATTAAAAGCAATATTTACTCAAGTATAAAACTGGTCATGTTCTTTTGTACCAAATGTGTTATTTTTATTGGAGCACAAAAGGAGATGTAAGGCAGAACATCAAGAGACTGACAGCCTGAGTCAGAATTCACTATCACTGCTTCTTTTCTAATGATGACTGAGACTATATGACTCTCTCCTTTTGTGTTCAACAAAAATAAAGACATATGGGCCAGTAGATGATTTATAAAGAAATCTTACCCTTGTAAATGGAGGACAGAAGAATATAGCAGATTAATTGGTTCTCCTTTGCAATTAAAATGTAAGTTCCTTGCTCTTGTAACAACAGGGATGTAAACTCATCAGGGGTGACAAAGATGTAACCCACAATTTCAATACCATGGACAATGAAATATATTTTTAAATTACTTTTTTAATTTCAAAGTTTATTAATATTTTAATTTATTTTATAATTATTATTGACATTTATATCCAAATTAAAATATTTCATTTTTATCTAAATGTAAACCAGTGTCAATTCATGAAGTGCCCCAATGATTTAACGGATTCACTCCTGCAATTGGATAAATGCGAATGTCACTCCTTGCAGTGCAAGTGGTTCTCTAGCAGCATACAAATAAAACTGTGAATACGGAAAGCAATGTGCATATTTTATTTTAATATTGCTCATTTATTATAAGTCTATAGCCCCCAGCTGTTAGAATAGCGACTCAATTATGCACATGCTGTATTGTATCTGGCATTATTGTAGTGAAACTGAGCAACTGACAGTGGAAGGTGTAGACAGTATTTCAGTGAAGTCATCAAAATGTTTTAGGAGTTGAAAACTTAGTTCCTTTCTCTCTCACAAACACAACAGTTACACCTTTTAAATTTCAGAGTGTCTATTTACATAAAGTGCAAATAGCGTCCCCTTGTTGGCAAACGCTATTTACACTAGCTTTAGGGCCACTCAAGTTTTAAATAAGAAGCACAGAAGGCAATGTCTTCAGTGACAGCAGTAGCGAGTAGGGAGTTCTGGCTTTTGATGCAAGTTCAAATCTGCCTTTTGCTAAGCTCGCAAATAATGTTCTAAAAGAGGAAATAAGCTGCAAAGTGTTTAATAATATTAAAAGTGTTTATTGGGTAGTTAGGAGAAGGTGTAGGGAGGGTTTTATTCTACCAATGAGGCAGCATCCATTTAATCATTTTAATAAATACAATAATTTACACTCTATATTATTGCATCCTGTTAATGTACAAAAATACTGAGGTGCAAATAGTATCTGCCAATATTAAGTAGGCCTATAGATAGCATCTATTTACTCTTATTGCAAAGAACTGATACTTTACATGGTGTAAACAGAATCTATCACTATTTTCACCTTGTGTAAGAAAATGTGCTATTGTCACTTAGTGCAAATACAAATCACAAATTAAGAAACTCATGGCTCAATTTTTTTGTAGATCAGAAAAATTTGGCCAATCATGCATATTTCTTTGTGTATGATTTTGTGAATCACCTACACTGTTTGGCTATTCTCATGTGGTAACATTAAATAAATATTAAGTGCTAGCTACAAACATCATCCATAAAAGAGACTTGTATCCCTTTAATATATATATTGAATGTCAAATAGTAGCATTTATAATAAATATTTAGCTACTGTTCATTTCTGGCCAAAACCATACTTCTACAGTGCATGTAATTTCAGGGTGGCGCAGTGTTGATTACTGATTGATTAATAATGACAAGATCAGATTGTATATCTTTACATTTTGAATATATTACTGTTTGTTAAAATTTGAATTCATGTTAATAAAAAAGATGCTGCAAAGTGTGACACATCAGGACTGTTACAGTGTCCGAAGAACACGGCTTAAATGTGAGCATATGAATTTCTTAATTTGTGAAATAGGATTTTTGCACCTCCAATGAAGAATTTGAAAAGGAGTAGCTGTTTTTGTAACTGTAGAAAAAACGTTTGCAACTTTTAAAAAGTCAAAATTTTTAATAAAAAAAAATAATAATTTACTGATGTTTGACTATTCTTTAAAATTAGAAATCCCACTATCACAGGTGCTCAGTTTTGCTATAGTAATACCCTCACAGAGCATGGTAGTAATCAGCCATCCATTTAAAAGCAGAGGACGGTGTGATGTACTGTTGGTACATCTGTCCAGGCCAACATCTGATGTCCTGATGCCTTCAACTGGGGATCCCTGAGATCCTGCAATAGAAATAGTACAGATCAAAATCATACATCATACATACCCATTACAAAGTATCTCATCTGGTAACACAAATTAGCATTCCAGGTTTAGTTTAAGTTTAGCTCAATATACAATATTTGTGGCATGATACTGCCCAAAAGAAATGATTTCAACTCGCTCCTCTGAATATTCCTTTAACCTGGCATTGTCACGACCGTCAGTGAGAGTGCCCGAATTAGCCACTTGAGGGCACTCCATCCTGGACTGTTTTCACCCCATTGACTACACTACCCATAACGCACTGCCGGACTCATTATCCCTTTATCACATCATTACACCCAGCTGTCATTTTTTTTGTAATCAGTGTCTGTCTATTTAATCTCAGTTGTTTCTGTCCTCAGTTGTGGTTTGTTGTATTGTCTTGCACATTTTGTATTGCTGGCTTTTTGTTTTGTGGACTCATATTCTGGATTTTGACTCTTGCCTGTTCTCTGGACTACGATTTGGATTGCCCATAAACCCTTATGCTGCACATGGATCTATCATCTTGTTCTTGTGTGCACCCATGACAGGCATTTTGTGACCAAGACCAATGACCTTGTCATGTCTTCTTTTACATTGTAATTTTCATATAAGATAAATAATTAGTGCAAAATATGAAACATCCATGTATTTACAAACCTCATTTGGATAAATACGATGGTGGAAAACTTGAATCAGTGTTACACAGGAAAGCCTGTCATTGATGTGCTGTAAAGTAAAAGGAAATAAATAAATAAATAAAGGTGAAAGACACCCCCTAGTGAAAAAAGTATACTAAGTATACTTGCAGCAAGACTAATTATTAGTATATTTCAAGTGTGTTAATGATTAGTTAATTTAAAGTGTGTTATTTTGAAACAACTAATTTTGTACTTAGTATATTTAAGTTGAAATTAAGTAGTATTACAATACAACTTTAAGTATATTTAGTATACTTATGTGTGCTAAATTGGAACAACTTCAAGTATACTTAGTGCACTTTAAGTATATGCCTGTGTAGGGACTAATTACATGCTTGATTAGTGTTATTAAAGTGTACTTAATTTGTGTTATAAGTATACTTTATCTATGCTTTAAGTATGTTATACTTGTTATAAATACACTGTGTTATAAGTGTACTTTATTTGCTATAATTGTACTTAATTTGTGTTATAAGTATACTTTATTTGTGTTGTAAGTATACTTTATTATAAGTGTACTTTATTTGTGCTTTCAGTGTATTTTAATTGTTCTAAATATACTATTATAAGTGTATTTTATTTGTGTTATAAGTATACCATATTTTTGTTACATTTCAAATGTATTAAAAGTGAAACACAAGCAATAAATCATAAGTGTATTATACTTGAGTAAAACATATGCTTTGTAATACCTTTGGCTTATTCCTAATACTAGTAATGGCATACTTTGTCTTTAATAACAAACTGTTATTACTTAACTGTACAATATACTTTAAACATTAAATTGTATTACACAAGACAGTATTTTAAATGTATTACTTAAATACTAAAGGCTGAATTTCTTGTGGAACATTTTTAGCCAATGCTGAATGCACCTGTTTTTAAGGCTATTACAATAAATAACATAACTTCAATAACAAACAAAGACATGGTATTAACTCAAACTTAAACTGTGTTTATTGAAATCTCACATGGTTTTAAGATTATAAAACATGGCTAAATGAACCTTGTTTCTAAATTCGGCAAGAACAGCATCTGTAAAAAGAGTAAAAAAGAAAAAGAAAAAGGTCAGGGCCATGTTCATGAAACTTTTTCTTTCCACTACATCAGTCTGTCTACATTCAGCATTAAACTAGTACTACTTAATAGAAAATACAGTAGGATTACAAGTGAGGAACTGTATCGTTAAGTCATGTCAATATTGTTTCCAGTATATAGTCCAACATACAATAAGCAACAGAAGCGAATATACTCATGCAAGATCACATTATAAATCAAATGATCCAATACCACTAAAGTTTAACAGTATAGTAGTATATTTTATAATAGTCAAAGAAAAAATGTTAGAAAGACTTTACATATTGGATACATAGTCCCCAAAGCAGAAACAAATGGGAAATACACCTGCAAAAGTTATATGTATGGGGATGACATTTATTGATGGATGTCTTGGGATATATCAAAATACTGGCTGAAACGATAACTACCAGTCTTCAGAAGTACTTACTGTTTCTGCACAATTCAAACTGTAACATATATTTGTAATAAAGTCACACCAATAATGTTAGCTTATAATTATACATAGGGCCAGCAGTAAATGTGGCCGTCCAATCCTGCTGCTATAAAATTACCATTTTTAGTAGCAATTTTAGCTACAATTTTCCAGACAAAAATTTAACTGAAAATTTTACTTTTTAAATTACAGACCTGTTATGGCATGCACTTTGTCAACATCCAGCTGCCTTTTTTGGGGGCCCTTTTTCCCAGATTTCCCTGTCAGGGTGGAGTCTGCGAGAACTTCCTTGCTGAAGACCAGAACAGCCAGCTCCTGGGCAAAAATGGTCATTCTGGATCTATTTAGCCGCAGAAAGGCCCTCTTTGGTACGGTTACCACACTTCCGGCCAAGGGGTGCTATAGGGAGGGAGAGAGAAAGAGAGTCATCTGATAAATGAATACATAGTTGGGACATCTACCTCTGAGGAATAAATATTATTACAATGTGAAAATAATGTGCTTACATCAAGCTTTGTTTTGACAAACTGCTAGTAGTCTATATGTTCCACTATGGAGTAGTATGTGGTATCAATTTAATATTGATCTATTTTACCATAAATTTACTTGCTGGAAATTCAGCATTTTAAACACCCATGAATTAACTCTGGCTGTTAAGTGATGGATACATTAGCCCTTAGTTGTAACATACCATTTCAATTTCATTGACCAAAGTATTTGAACCAGATGCTGATGAGGGGGTGCCACCAGGTGAGGGAATCAGTGATCGGACACACTGGATGCACTCCTTCACTAACTTGATCATTTCTGGAAGCTCTTCATGAAAATAAGGGGAAAAAAGCCAAGTTAGTGTTGTTTGACTGTAAGAACTCTGCATCTCTGGCATGGCAGATGGGTGAAATGTAAAAGCTGGCCAGTAATAAAGGGATAGTGGTACTAAGATTCAAGGATTAGATCCAAATTTGAAAATTCATTAATTATTCACCATCATGTCATTCTAAATCCGTGAGACTTTTGTTCATCTTCAGAAAATAAATTAAGATATTTTGGTGAAATCCAAAGACTGCCTTTGCAACGACCACTTTGATACTTTAAAAAGTTCATAAAGAGATCCTAAAATTTATCCATATGAATTGAGCGGTTTAATCCATATTCTCTGAAGACACAATGATTTTTTATAAACAGATTTGAGGCTTTTACTTGCATGTTAACATTGATCCTCGAACATACCCAGGAGCTCAACCAAACCTGATTGATGGTAAGAACAAACCTCTTCCAGAAGCTTGAACATACCGCGTAACACAGAGAATGAACCTTGTTGGTTACGCAGCATGTTTGAGCTTCCGGAAGAAGTTTGTTCTTGTGCATCATTTAAGTTTGGTTTAGCTTCTGCTTATGTTCGCTGATCAATATTACAGTTTTTTCCAATTGCTAACACACTAAAATGACATGCACAGCACAATTATTTAAACTGACACACAGAGAGCAAAACTTCTTCTCAAGTCTCCAAAAGTCTAAACACCTTTTCTGTTTTACACACATTTTGCATTTCAAAATAGCACTTTTTAAATTCACTAAATACAGTTCTCTGCATAAGACACAACAATCTGACATAAAGTCACATGTTTGCCATTTCAAAACACTGCCATTCAAAATGACACTACATGAGCTAATTGGCCAATTACATGTGCCACCTGGCCAAACACCTCAGTGGTTAATTGTTAACACTTCAATCAGGATGTAAGCACTATGAAAAGACCACAGGTGAGAACCTTTTTTTTTACAACAACAATGGAAGACATTGCAGAGAGAGGAAGAGGAAGAGGAAGAGGAAGAGGGAGGTTGAGAATAAGAGGGGGAGGAAGAGTGAGAGGTAGGGGTAGAGCAGGTAGAGGAGTTCATGGCCAAAGAAGACAAACACTTTCAAATGAAATCAGAGCAACCTTAGTAGATCATGTCATCAACCATGGGTTGACAATGCGTGAGGCTGGACAGAGAGTGCAGCCAAACTTGAGCCGTTTTACTGTCGCCTCTGTCATCCGGACCTTTAGACTGGAAAACAGGTATGTAACCAAAATTTCATGTAGTACACATGTAGTATACCCCATGTCATAGTGTATCAGTTGGGTGACACCTGTTTACTTAGTGTATGACATCAGCCATTCATGAACTGTACAAGTTTCCTGTACAATGTACTCTACTGTGGGGGAAAATATTTAGGCTGCATTGTCCTAGCCCTATATATATTTTTATTTTATTTTTTCTAAAGGACTGAGAGACGACACCATGGTGGAGGAAGGGGCCAAATGTTCACCGGGGTACAGGAAGCTGCCATTGTAAACTTGGTTTTGGAAAATAATGAAATCAGATTACGAGAAATTCAAAGCCACATCATCCAAGACAACACCTTATTCAACAACATTCAACGAGTTAGTCTGTCCACATTGGCTCGCATTCTCAAGCGAAACCAAATCAGAATGAAACAACTTTATAAGGTGCCGTTTGAGAGAAACTCTCAAAGAAACAAAGAGTTCAGACGAGCATATGTGGATGTAAGTACTATATTGACTGCAGTACACTACACACAACATTGTTTCCCAGTGTACTGGATAACACCATATTGAGTGATTTTTGTTCTTTGTTTTCAGGGAGTACTGGAAATGGATGCTCATGCAATCCCACATGAATTCATCTTTATAGATGAGGCTGGGTTCAACCTAGCAAAGACCAGAAGAAGAGGGAGAAACCTCATTGGCCACAGAGCCATTATAGATGTTCCTGGCCAACGTGGTGGGAACATGACAATGTGCGCTGCCATCTCCAATATGCATGGTGTCCTCCACCGTCATGCCAAACTTGGACCATACAACACAGCCCATATTCTCACATTTCTGGACAGACTTCACAACATTCTCATACCACCAGAGCGTATGAATGATGCAGACCATCAAAGAAACCGGTACGTTGTAGTATGGGACAACGTGAGCTTTCATCGTGCAGCCCCAGTCCAAAACTGGTTTGCTGACCACCCAACATTTCTCGTGCAATACCTCCCACCATACTCACCATTTCTGAACCCCATAGAAGAATTCTTTTCGGCATGGCGGTGGAAGGTATACGACCGGCAGCCCTTTGTGCGCATGCCTCTTGTGCAGGCCATGGAAGAGGCATGTGATGAGATTGATGTGGGTGCAATTCAGGGATGGATAAGGCACTCAAGGCGCTTCTTCCCTCGATGTCTGGCAAGGGAAGATATTGCCTGTGATGTTGACGAGGCGTTGTGGCCAGACCCGGCTGTGCGGCAAGATGCTGCCTAATTATTTTTCTTGCCTTTTTTTTTTTTGTTTTTTTTACTGTAATATATTTTTTTTTTTTTCAGAAATTTTCTTTTTCAGTTTACTTTTTTTGTAAGAATATTTTTGTTCAGTCCCATGTAAATATATCTGCTGTGCTTATGTTGTACTGACTTGTTTACTGTAGTGAAGGAAAAAAAATAAAAATGTTGCAACAGCATGTGTGTGTATCTGCAAATATTTCTGTGCATGTGAACAATCTGATACATATTTTAGTATTATGGCAAAGCATACTAAAGATGGGGGTGCTTTTCATTATGCCCAACAGTGTGTAGGTGGTTAGGCAAAAATCTGGTAATATGAATGAAGTGTGTGCCATTTCATGCAAAAGTTTGATTTTGATAATGCTCTGTGTAGTTTCGGTTGCAGTGCTTCATTTTGCAGGATATATGAGGTATTTTGCAGTTTGGGTGTGTGGTTTTGTGAATTGTGTTAAGTGTTTTGATAAAACCAGACTAGTTTGAAAAATTGTGTGTTAGCAATTGGAAAAAACTGTAATGTCGACCCGAGAAGCGATTGCTACTTTAGAAAGTTAACTAGACTCAAGTTTGAGGTAAAATGCACTTGGGTTGTTGATGTCAAAACACTATTAAAGCTGTGATTCAAGTAAGGAATAATTGACGACGGGCCGTTGAATTACAGTTTTTTCCAATTGCTAACACACAATTTTTCAAACTAGTCTGGTTTTATCAAAACACTTAACACAATTCACAAAACCACACACCCAAACTGCAAAATACCTCATATATCCTGCAAAATGAAGCACTGCAACCGAAACTACACAGAGCATTATCAAAATCAAACTTTTGCATGAAATGGCACACACTTCATTCATATTACCAGATTTTTGCCTAACCACCTACACACTGTTGGGCATAATGAAAAGCACCCCCATCTTTAGTATGCTTTGCCATAATACTAAAATATGTATCAGATTGTTCACATGCACAGAAATATTTGCAGATACACACACATGCTGTTGCAACATTTTTATTTTTTTTCCTTCACTACAGTAAACAAGTCAGTGCAACATATGCACAGCAGGTATATTTACATGGGACTGAACAAAAATATTCTTACAAAAAACAGTAAACTGAAAAAGAAAGTTTCTGAAAAAAAATATATTACAGTAAAAAAAAAGAGGCAAGAAAAATAATTAGGCAGCATCTTGCCGCACAGCCGGGTCTGGCCACAACGCCTCGTCAACATCACAGGCAATATCTTCCCTTGCCAGACATCGAGGGAAGAAGCGCCTTGAGTGCCTTATCCATCCCTGAATTGCACCCACATCAATCTCATCACATGCCTCTTCCATGGCCTGCACAAGAGGCATGCGCACAAAGGGCTGCCGGTCGTATACCTTCCACCGCCATGCCGAAAAGAATTCTTCTATGGGGTTCAGAAATGGTGAGTATGGTGGGAGGTATTGCACAAGAAATGTTGGGTGGTCAGCAAACCAGTTTTGGACTGGGGCTGCACGATGAAAGCTCACGTTGTCCCATACTACAACGTACCGGTTTCTTTGATGGTCTGCATCATTCATACGCTCTGGTGGTATGAGAATGTTGTGAAGTCTGTCCAGAAATGTGAGAATATGGGCTGTGTTGTATGGTCCAAGTTTGGCATGACGGTGGAGGACACCATGCATATTGGAGATGGCAGCGCACATTGTGATGTTCCCACCACGTTGGCCAGGAACATCTATAATGGCTCTGTGGCCAATGAGGTTTCTCCCTCTTCTTCTGGTCTTTGCTAGGTTGAACCCAGCCTCATCTATAAAGATGAACTCATGTGGGATTGCATGAGCATCCATTTCCAGTACTCCCTGAAAACAAAGAACAAAAATCACTCAATATGGTGTTATCCAGTACACTGGGAAACAATGTTGTGTGTAGTGTACTGCAGTCAATATAGTACTTACATCCACATATGCTCGTCTGAACTCTTTGTTTCTTTGAGAGTTTCTCTCAAACGGCACCTTATAAAGTTGTTTCATTCTGATTTGGTTTCGATTGAGAATGCGAGCCAATGTGGACAGACGAACTTGTTGAATAAGGTGTTGTCTTGGATGATGTGGCTTTGAATTTCTCGTAATCTGATTTCATTATTTTCCAAAACCAAGTTTACAATGGCAGCTTCCTGTACCCCGGTGAACATTTGGCCCCTTCCTCCACCATGGTGTCGTCTCTCAGTCCTTTAGAAAAAATAAAATAAAAATATATATAGGGCTTGGACAATGCAGCCTAAATATTTTCCCCCACAGTAGAGTACATTGTACAGGAAACTTGTACAGTTCATGAATGGCTGATGTCATACACTAAGTAAACAGGTGTCACCCAACTGATACACTATGACATGGGGTATACTACATGTGTACTACATGAAATTTTGGTTACATACCTGTTCTCCAGTCTAAAGGTCCGGATGACAGAGGCGACAGTAAAACGGCTCAAGTCTGTCCAGCCTCACGCATTGTCAACCCATGGTTGATGACATGATCTACTAAGGTTGCTCTGATTTCATTTGAAAGTGTTTGTCTTCTTTGGCCATGAACTCCTCTACCTGCTCTACCCCTACCTCTCACTCTTCCTCCCCCTCTTATTCTCAACCTCCCTCTTCCTCTTCCTCTTCCTCTCTCTGCAATGTCTTCCATTGTTGTTGTAAAAAAAAGGTTCTCACCTGTGGTCTTTTCATAGTGCTTACATCCTGATTGAAGTGTTAACAATTAACCACTGAGGTGTTTGGCCAGGTGGCACATGTAATTGGCCAATTAGCTCATGTAGTGTCATTTTGAATGGCAGTGTTTTGAAATGGCAAACATGTGACTTTATGTCAGATTGTTGTGTCTTATGCAGAGAACTGTATTTAGTGAATTTAAAAAGTGCTATTTTGAAATGCAAAATGTGTGTAAAACAGAAAAGGTGTTTAGACTTTTGGAGACTTGAGAAGAAGTTTTGCTCTCTGTGTGTCAGTTTAAATAATTGTGCTGTGCATGTCATTTTAGTGTGTTAGCAATTGGAAAAAACTGTATTAGAAAAAATAACACACCTGAGGTGGGGGGGGGGAGGGATTGGTAGGGGAGTGCCCTTTTTTAGGTCAGAGCAACTGCCCCTCAAAATTCCTGTGCACGTCCCTGTCGGACAGCATAGTTTTAAAGGAGCAATTCTGGCACCATCCTTCAGATGCGATCCTCCAATGAGACGTTGCTACGGAGATTAGACACGCCTCGTCTATTGTCTATTGATCACATCGCGTGATGTCTGCAGAAAATTCTCCTGTTTTATTAACAACAATATAAAGTTTCTTAATATTTTCCTGATACTGAATTTCAATGTTTCATTCACACAGAATTACAGAGAATTATAAACTCTGTATTTAGAGCTCAAACATGACACACTTCTTACACACATATTACTAGACTGACCTAATTAAAAACAATGATTACAAGAGAAAGAAAATGCATACGGGAATACAAACATATAGTGCACTGACTCCAACATATTAGTAATCACATCATAGCAAATGTTATTCTGGATATAATACTTTAAGTAATCGACAATTGTCCCTTTTGAGATTCAAGATTGAGTCCTTAAGCATAGTTTAAACTTTGACCGGAGTCACGAGTGACCGGGTCAGGATGGATTGCTCAAACAAGGGAGGTATAGATAGGACAGATTCGTCTTTAAATCCATTGATGGGTGTTTTCCTGTTCCGTCCGATAATACAAGAGGGTTTTGTGAGAGAATCAATAGATTTAATGTGATCAGACCCACGTGATGGGTTCTGATTAGTTTATTGCTGATGAGCAAAGAAGTCCTTTAGACAGAGTCCTTTGTTAAAAGAAGTCACGTCATCACTTCTGTTAAGGCTAGGTTTTTCCTGTCAGAAAATGGATCTTTTGGACCAAATGAAGCTTTGTTCAATCATGCCTCTGGCTGATAAAGCCATTTGGTAACGTCTGTCGAACGGGTCCCTACACTAGAGTTGGAATAAAACACCCCTCCTAATCCTGACATATCATATAAAAGTGAATATGAAAAAGAGTTATTTTTGTAGTTTCCCCTCCTCAAGTCCATATTGTCCTTTCATCGAACAGGAAGCCATCTTTCAGCCTCCATGCAGTGGTTGGGTAGAGCTACATTAGGTTAGGACAGCCTTAAAAAGTTATTTCATGTGACTCATAGAAGGTTTGTCAGTTACATGTATGTCATATGGGTAGGGATAAGTATCGTTACATTTACGGTATAGACAAATCCGGCGAAACACAGAAGTAAAGCAGCGCCGCCATTACTGCATGCCTTGCTGCTAAGGAAGTAGCAGAAGTAGCGTGTTGGTCCCGTAGACTGTAGCAGATGTTAGCTATATTTTTTTAGTACGTATGCTGTCCAGTGATGCCGGGAAGAGCGTGTTGTGTAGTTGGTTGTTTTAACAACAGCACAAAACTACAGGCCTGGAATAAAACCGTTTGTGTAATCCACAAACCTTTGTTGCACATTGACTGCCCATGTTTACGGCCATACGGATTGCAGAGTTCCTGGTCGAGCGGAGGACCAAGATGTGCCTCAAAAGTGGATTAAACACATAAACCGAGATGCTCATCGCATGTCAGATGATTAGTAAAATAATCTTGAATACCTGTAAGAACATGTATTTTATTGCTACAACTGGTTGTGGCTAAGGCCATCCTTAAAAATATTTTGGTTTGCCGTAACAGCCAAAAAAAAAAAAAAAATGGTCGGTAGGTCGTAAAAAATGTAATTTTTTTTTTTTTATTATTGCATCACAATAAGTGTATTGTGATTGTCAAAACATTTTAGTAACTAAGCTGAATTTTATTAGGTTTAGTGACATGTTACAATGTTTACATGGTAGGCTACAATTTCTGGTAAGCTACACTTTTTTATTATTTTAATTCAATTATTCAGTTATTATTATTTAATTATTATTGTGATTTGATTTAATATTGACTCATTTGGATAAATATTAGCTAGGCTACACAAGGTAGGCATTAATTTTTCTCAAGAAAAAAAACAACTTAGGGCTCTCTGTATGTGTACAGCATTATCAGCTGGCCGTATTATTTAAAAATAACAATTTAAATATAATGCATTTTTTATTATAATAACAACTTTATTTAATGATATAAGTAAAAATAATATCAGCCAAAACAGGTTCTGTGTGAGGGGCTGCCAGCGTTCGATCATTTCTGAGAGATTTACCTCAGACGAAGGTAAGTGTGAATACATAAATCCATTTTGAAAAACATGTTTACAAGAACATAACATTATACGTTGTTTGATGTTGTAATATTAAAAGTATTTCTAGCATGTCACATTTACAAGCACCAAAACGGTATTTATTGTTTGAATTTCGTAATAAAATTGACAGAATCTGAGCTGAGATTTTTTTCTATCATAAGTAACCTGCTCTGTCTAGTCTGTTGGTCTCTCTTTCCTCTTTACTTCGCGATTTTTTTGTGCGTGAGAAAATGGATGTGAGAGCGTGTGAAAAGCGTCAATTGCGTGTGTCTCACATTTTATCGCATTTGTATTAGCTGTTTGAAGAGTAGAAAAAAAATCTGTGGGTCTTAACGCAATTACAATCGGCAAGTCGGTCGGACTAAAAACTGCGGTCAAGCCAGCCGCCACCCAGAAATGAGCGGTCAATCTAGCCGCCCCTATATTTCGCGGTCCGCGCATACACTTGGTATTACGGTAAGACTGTCTGTGAACCGATCTGAACGTGATTTCACATTCATTCATTTATTCAGTCAGTCAGTCAGTCAATAAATATTTCACAGCTCAATTTCACCTGAAAATGATAGTAAACCTCAAAGCCTGACATTGTGTGCTGCTGAATTCCAAAATTAAAGCCCTCCAACACTCATACGCTGTTTTGTCCATACATTGTGAAACTGAATACATTTCACAGACCTATTTTACCTCGTATGGAGAGGACACCTTATCACAGTGTTAACGGCACCGTTTCAGCAGGATATTCTGATGTTGGATTCCAAAATAAGAGCACCCCCCCCCCCCCAAAAAAAAAAAAAAAACTTATGTTTGTGCTGTTTTGTTCATATTTTCAGAAATTCATAAAAAATAAAATCCTAGTTTCCACAGACCAATTTCACCTCAGCTGAAGAGGACACATTCTCACAGTGTCAACTGCACCGTTTCAAGACATTCTGATGTTGCATTCCAAAATAAGAGCCCCCCAAAACTCATGTTTCTGCTGTTTTGCTCATATTTTCAGAAATTCATAAAAAATAAAATCCTAGTTTCCACAGACTAATTTCACCTCAGCTGGAGAGGACACCTTGTCACAGTGTCAACTGCACCGTTTCAAGACATTCTGATGTTGCATTCCAAAATAAGAGCCCCTCAAAACTCATGTTTCTGCTGTTTTGCTCATATTTTCAGAAATTCATAAAAAATAAAATCCTAGTTTCCACGGACCAATTTCACCTCAGGTGGAGAGGACACATTCTCACAGTGTCAACTGCACCGTTTCAAGACATTCTGATGTTGCATTCCAAAATAAGAGCCCCCCAAACTTCATATCTATGCGCTGTTTTGACTACACGTTCAGAAAATCATAAAAATAAAAGTCCTAGTTTCCACAAACCAAATTCACCTCAGGTGGATAGTACACCTTGTCACGGTGTCAACTACACAGTTTCAGGACATTCTGATGTTGTATTCCAAAATAAGAGCCCCCCCAAACTTCATATATATGCCATGTTTTGTCTATACATTCAGAAAATCATACAAATAAAAATCCTAGTTTCCACAAACCAATTTCACCTCAGATGGACAGTACACCTTGTCACGGTGTCAACTACACAGTTTCAAGACATTCTGATGTTGTATTCTAAAATAAGAGCCCCCCAAACTTCATATCCATGCGCTGTTTTGTCTATACATTCAGAAAATCATAAAAATAAAAGTCTTAGTTTCCACAGACTAATTTCACCTCAGATAGACAGTACACCTTCTCATAGTGTCAACTACACTGTTTCAGGACATTCTGATGTTGTATTCCAAAATAAGAGCCCCCCCAAAACTCATGTCAGCTGTTTTGACTATACATTTAGAAAATCATAAAAATAAAAGTTCTAGTTTCCACAAACCAAATTCACCTCAGATGCACAGTACACCTGCTCATAGTGTCAACTACACCGTTTTAGGACATTATGATGTTGTATTCTAAAATAAAAGCCCCCCAAACTTCATATCTATGTGCTATTTTGTCTATACATTCAGAAAATCATAAAAAGAAAAGTCCTTGTTCCCACAAAACAAATTCACCTAAGATGGAGAATACACCTTCTCATGGTGTCACCTATATCGTTTCAGGACATTCTGATGTTGTATTCCAAAATTAGAGCCCCCCAAACTTCATACACAGTTTGGAATACAACGTCAGAATGTACTGTAACGGTGTATTTGACACTGTGATAAGGTGTACACCCCATCTGACATTAAATTGTTCTGTGGAAACTAGGACTTTTCTTTTAAATGATTTTCTGAATGTATAGACAAAGTGTATATATGAGATTTTGGGGGGCTCCTATTTTGGAATACAACATCAGAATGTCCTGAAACAGTGTAGCTGAAACTGTGAGAAGGTGTACTCTCCAGCTGAGGTGCAATTGATTTGTGGAAACTAGAACTCTTTATTTTTATGATTTTCTGAATGTATAGACAAAACAGCCGAAACTTGAGATTTGGGGGGCTCTTATTTTGGAATACAACATCAGAATGTCCTGAAACGGTGTAGTTGACACTATGAGAAGGTGTACTGTCCATCTGAGGTGAAATTGGTCTGTGAAAACTAAGACTTTTATTTTTATGATTTTCTGAATGTATAGACAAAACAGTGCATAGATATGAAGTTTGGGGGGCTCTTATTTTGGAATACAACATCAGAATGTCCTGAAACGGTGCAGTTGACACTGTGAGAATGTGTCCTCTCCACCTGAGGTGAAATTGGTCTGTGGAAACTAGGATTTTATTTTTTATGAATTTCTGAAAATATGAACAAAACAGCAGAAACATGAGTTTTGGGGGGGCTCTTATTTTGGAATGCAACATCAGAATGTCTTGAAACGGTGCAGTTGACACTATGAGAATGTGTCCTCTTCAGCTGAGGTGAAATTGGTCTGTGGAAACTAGGATTTTATTTTTTTATGAATTTCTGAAAATATGAGCAAAACAGCAGAAACATGAGATTTGGGGGGCTCTTATTTTGGAATGCAACATCAGAATGTCTTGAAACGGTGCAGGTGACACTGTGACAAGGTGTCCTCTCCAGCTGAGGTGAAATTGGTCTGTGGAAACTAGGATTTTATTTTTTATGATTTTCTGAAAATATGAAAATATGAGCAAAACAGCAGAAACATGAGTTTTGAGGGACTCTTTTTTGGAATGCAACATCAGAATGTCCTGAAACGGTGCAGTTGACACTGTGACATGGTGTCCTCTCCAGCTGAGATGAAATTAGTCTGTGGAAACTAGGATTTTATTTTTTATGAATTTCTGAAAATATGAGCAAAACAGCAGAAACATGAGTTTTGGGGTCGCTCTTATTTTGGAATGCAACATCGGAATGCCTTGAAACTGTGCAGTTGACACTGTGAGAATGTGTCCTCTCCACCTGAGGTGAAATTGGTCTGTGGAAACTAGGATTTTAATTTTTATGAATTTCTGAAAATATGAGCAAAACAGCAGAAACATGAGTTTTGAGGGGCTCTTATTTTGGAATGCAACATCGGAATGTCCTGAAACGGTGCAGTTGACACTGTGACAAGGTGTCCTCTCCAGCTGAGGTGAAATTAGTCTGTGGAAACTAGGATTTTATTTTTTATGAATTTCTGAAAATATGAGCAAAACAGCAGAAACATGAGATTTGGGGGGCTCTTATTTTGGAATGCAACATCAGAATGTCTTGAAACGGTGCAGTTGACACTGTGAGAATGTGTCCTCTCCAGCTGAGGTGAAATTAGTCTGTGGAAACTAGGATTTTATTTTTTATGAATTTCTGAAAATATGAGAAAAACAGCAGAAACATGAGTTTTGGGGGGGCTCTTATTTTGGAATGCAACATCAGAATGTCCTGAAACGGTGCAGTTGACACTGTGACAAGGTGTCCTCTCCAGCTGAGGTGAAATTAGTCTGTGGAGACTAGGATTTTATTTTTTATGAATTTCTGAAAATTTGAGCAAAACAGCAGAAACATGAGTTTTGGGGGGCTCTTATTTTGGAATGCAACATCAGAATGTCTTGAAACGGTGCAGTTGACACTATGAGAATGTGTCCTCTTCAGCTGAGGTGAAATTGGTCTGTGGAAACTAGGATTTTATTTTTTATGAATTTCTGAAAATATGAGCAAAACAGCAGAAACATGAGTTTTGAGGGGCTCTTATTTTGGAATGCAACATCAGAATGTCTTGAAACGGTGCAGGTGACACTGTGACAAGGTGTCCTCTCCAGCTGAGGTGCAATTGGTCTGTGGAAACTAGGATTTTATTTTTTATGAATTTCTGAAAATATGAGCAAAACTGCAGAAACATGAGTTTTGAGGGGCTCTTATTTTGGAATGCAACATCAGAATGTCCTGAAACGGTGCAGTTGACACTGTGACAAGGTGTCCTCTCCAGCTGAGGTGAAATTAGTCTGTGGAAACTAGGATTTTATTTTTATGAATTTCTGAAAATATGAGCAAAACAGCAGAAACATGAGTTTTGAGGGGCTCTTATTTTGGAATTCAACACCAGAATGTCCTGAAACGGTGCAGTTGACACTGTGAGAATGTGTCCTCTCCACCTGAGGAGAAATTGGTCTGTGGAAACTAGGATTTTATTTTTTATGAATTTCTGAAAATATGAGCAAAACAGCAGAAACATGAGTTTTGAGGGGCTCTTATTTTGGAATGCAACATCAGAATGTCCTGAAACGGTGCAGTTGACACTGTGAGAATGTGTCCTCTCCAGCTGAGGTGAAATTAGTCTGTGGAAACTAGGATTTTATTTTTTATGAATTTCTGAAAATTTGAGCAAAACAGCAGAAACATGAGTTTTGGGGGGGCTCTTATTTTGGAATGCAACATCAGAATGTCCTGAAACGGTGCAGTTGACACTGTGACAAGGTGTCCTCTCCAGCTGAGGTGAAATTAGTCTGTGGAAACTAGGATTTTATTTTTTATGAATTTCTGAAAATATGAGCAAAACAGCAGAAACATGAGTTTTGAGGGGCTCTTATTTTGGAATGCAACATCAGAATGTCTTGAAACGGTGCAGGTGACACTGTGACAAGGTGTCCTCTCCAGCTGAGGTGAAATTGGTCTGTGGAAACTAGGATTTTATTTTTTATGAATTTCTGAAAAATGAAAATTTGAGCAAAACAGCAGAAACATGAGTTTTGAGGGGCTCTTATTTTGGAATGCAACATCAGAATGTCCTGAAACGGTGCAGTTGACACTGTGAGAATGTGTCCTCTCCACCTGAGGTGAAATTGGTCTGTGGAAACTAGGATTTTATTTTTTATGAATTTCTGAAAATATGAGCAAAACAGCAGAAACATGAGTTTTGAGGGGCTCTTATTTTGGAATGCAACATCAGAATGTCCTGAAACGGTGCAGTTGACACTGTGAGAATGTGTCCTCTCCAGCTGAGGTGAAATTAGTCTGTGGAAACTAGGATTTTATTTTTTATGAATTTCTGAAAATTTGAGCAAAATAGCAGAAACATGAGTTTTGAGGGGCTCTTATTTTGGAATGCAACATCAGAATGTCTTGAAACGGTGCAGTTGACACTGTGAGAATGTGTCCTCTCCAGCTGAGGTGAAATTAGTCTGTGGAAACTAGGATTTTATTTTTTATGAATTTCTGAAAATTTGAGCAAAACAGCAGAAACATGAGTTTTGGGGGGGCTCTTATTTTGGAATTCAACACCAGAATGTCCTGAAACGGTGCAGTTGACACTGTGAGAATGTGTCCTCTCCACCTGAAGTGAAATTGGTCTGTGGAAACTAGGATTTTATTTTTTATGAATTTCTGAAAATATGAGCAAAACAGCAGAAACATGAGTTTTGAGGGGCTCTTATTTTGGAATGCAACATCAGAATGTCCTGAAACGGTGCAGTTGACACTGTGAGAATGTGTCCTCTCCAGCTGAGGTGAAATTAGTCTGTGGAAACTAGGATTTTATTTTTTATGAATTTCTGAAAATTTGAGCAAAATAGCAGAAACATGAGTTTTGAGGGGCTCTTATTTTGGAATCCAACATCAGAATATCCTGCTGAAACTGTGCCGTTAACACTGTGATAAGGTGTCCTCTCCACACGAGGTAAAATAGGTCTGTGAAATGTATTCAGTTTCACAATGTATGGACAAAAGAGCGTATGAGTGTTGGAGGGCTTTAATTTTGGAATTCAGCAGCATACAATGTCAGGCTTTGAGGTTCACTATCATTTTCAGGTGAAATTGAGCTGTGAAATATTTTTTTTTAGTTATTTTTATTGACTGACTGACTGACTGAATAAATGAATGAATGTGAAATCACGTTCAGATCGGTTCACAGACAGTCTTACCGTAATACCAAGTGTATGCGCGGACCGCGAAATATAGGGGCGGCTAGATTGACCGCTCATTTTTGGGTGGCGGCTGGCTTGACTGCAGTGACTAAAAGGGGAATAATTAATTGGGTCGGTCCTAAATTGACAGGGTCGGTCGGGTTATGGCAAACAAGAATATTTTTAAGGATGGCCTAATAATTTTTTGAAACTTGTGAAGCTTGTGAACATATTAGCAACACAGCTAGTAATGACAGCCTTCGGTTTTATTGTTGTCATCAATTAATACACTTCTTAATTACATTACAATTTTTACATTATTACATTATGTTGTCAATATATTACCTTTATCGGTAAGTTTTGGTCACTGCCTGACATCATCTACCCAATGTTCCCTTTCACCAGACATTTTCTTTAATGAGCAGGATGCGCTTTTCATTGAAATGTCATTAAAGGGCACCGGCAAGTGTCACACCGTCACACTTCGCAGGCACGCAGTAATGGCGGCAGGCAAGATGACGGCGCCCATAGAGTTTGCGGCGGATTTGTGTATTGCTACTGTTACTTATTGATCGGGTACTTCAACGGTATTCTTATCGGTTCTTTTTATTATATACAAATTAAGAACATAATTAACATTGCTTTATAGATGAAATCAACTGAAGATAAAAGACATTAAATCTCTCAAGATCTCAGCAGAGGAGGATTACGCAACTCTAAACAACTACTAACACTTTTCTTGTGTCGCGCCTCAACAGCTAAAAGCTGAACGACTGTTGCAAAGCACCTGGTCTACGTTAAAAATTTAATGGGGAATCTGCTTACTGTCAGGAATTTGTTGTGTTGCATCACTCCTCATCCAGTGTAGACAATATCACAGATTATAACAGGTTCTATTAAACATGCTGAGAAGATGTTACTGTTTTATGTGATCACAGATATCCCGTACATTACAGCACACATGAGCTGAGGCAGTCTGTCTCAATTGAGATGTGTTATAGGCTGCTCACAACAGGCGCGGCAATATCCATCGGCAACTGTAACAGATTTTAGATTTTTCATCTTGGGATTTCAAACAGAAACAAGATTTTTCTTACCCCATTGGCAGATAATTTTGCTTGTTTTAAGCAAAAACTCTTTTTTTTTTTTTCCAGAAAACAAGAAATATTTTATGCAATTTTAATTATCTAGAAAAGGCATCTTGATTTAACAATTTTCATTTTTGGGTGAACTAACCCTTTAAGGTCTTTTTTTTTTTATCTTTGGTTGATTTCATCTAAAGCTGTGGCTGGAAGTTTTTATCTTTTTCTGTTGTTGTTGTTTCTTTCCTTCAGTAATTCTGCTCGTTAACAGCAGGACTGGTTTATGTCACGTGACAAGCATTGATAACGACACAAAAGTGGGTAACTTCTGCCCAGATAGCAAACTGACATAGAATCAACGTAGAAACGACGTTTCTCGTGACATCGAAACGACGTTGATCTCCGACGTTGATCCGGCATCAGTTTGCTCATCGGGGTAATGTTGAATCAACGTCAGACACTCTATTCAAATCTAACGGAAAATCGACGCAATTGGTTTGCTTACCGAACGTTGAAACGATGTTGATTTTCGGATGGTTGAAACGACTTTATAGAATCGACACATATTCAACATAAAATCGATCTAATTGGTTTGCTTACCTAACGTCGAAACGATGTTGATTTCAGTTGAGTGAAACGACGTTGTAGATCAACACGTATTCAACATGAAATCGATCTAACTGGTTTGCATACCCAACGTTGATGTTGATTTCATTTGGGTGAAATAACTATACAATTAACACATTTTCTACTTGTTTTAAAAATCTCAAACACTTAATACTAAAAGATAAGCATGTTTACAAAATAATCACACATCACAATCAGTTAACATTGCTTTTAATATTTACAAAATACAGTTACAAATAGCCTACATCGTTAGAGCATACAAACCTTCTACAAGAATGACAAAGAAAAGGCATTTACACTCAAATACACACAGAGGTATAAAAGTTAATTATAGGCTATTATAAATAATAAGTTACAAATTAAAAGCAATAATTACTCAAGTATAAAACTGGTCATGTTCTTTTGTACCAAATGTGTTATTTTTATTGGAGCACAAAAGGAGATGTAAGGCAGAACATCACGAGACTGACAGCCTGAGTCAGAATTCACTATCACTTCTTCTTTTCTAATGGTGACTGAGACTTTACGACTCTCTCCTTTTGTGTTCAACAAAAATAAAGACATATGGGTCAGTAGATGATGTATAAAGAAATCTTACCCTTGAAAATGGAGGACAGAAGAATATAGCAGATGAATTGGTTTTCCTTTGCAATTAAAATGTAAGTTCCATGCTCTTGTAACAACAGGGATGTAAACTCATCAGGGGTGAAAATGGTGACAAAGATGTAACCCACAATTTCAATACCATGGAAAATGAAATATATTTTTTAATTTTTTAATTTCAAAGTTTATGAATATTTTAATTTATTTTATAATTATTATTGACATATCAAAATTAAAATATTTCATTTTTATCTAAATGTAAACCAGTGTCAATTCATGAAGTGCCCCAATGATTTAACGGATTCACTCCTGTAATTGGATAAATGCGAATGTATATATTTATTATAATATTGCTCATTTATTATAAGTCTATAGCCCCCAGCTGTTAGAATAGCGACTCAATTATGCACATGCTGTATTTTATCTGGCATTATTGTAGTGAAACTGAGCAACTGACAGTGGAAGGTGTAGACAATATTTCAGTGAAGTCATCAAAATGTTTTAGGAGTTGAAAACTTAACTCCTTAAAAACACAACACAACAGTTACACCTTTTAAATTTCAGAGTGTCTATTTACATAAAGTGCAAATAGCATCCCTTGTTGGCAAACGCTATTTACACTAGCTTTTGGGCCACTCAAGTTTTAAAAAAGAAGCACAGAAGGCAACGTCTTCAGTGACACAGCAGTAGGGAGTTCTGGCTTTTGATGCAGGTTCAAAATCTGCCTTTTGCTAAGCTCGCATTTATTTTCAATAAAAATGAAAATAATGTTCTAAAAGAGGAAATAAGCTGCAAATGAGTGTTTAATAATATTAAAAGTGCTTATTGGGTAGTTAGGAGAAGGTGTAGGGAGTGTTTTATTCTACCAATAAGACAGCATCCATTTAATAATTTTAATAAATACAATCATTTACACTCTATATTATTGCATCCTGTTACAGTATTTCTGAATTGCTAAAACACTTTTTTTGAATGTTTCTCTCGCTTTCTCAAAACCTTAAACACAAATCACCAAACTTAAGCTATACTGTCAAAATCTTTGACTTGTCTTACTATATCAAACAATTGCTTCAGAACTATGTTATCTTTACCCAAAACCAAACACTGTTTTCAAATAACACACACATCCAGCTAATGCATAAACACTACACAGCAGTCATTACACACTACAGAGATAAATGCAAAACACTGCACTCAGGGCAGAGCAAGGAAAAAAATTTTTTACAGTTTTTTCCAATTGCTAACACACAATTTTTCAAACTAGTCTGGTTTTATCAAAACACTTAACACAATTCACAAAACCACACACCCAAACTGCAAAATACCTCATATATCCTGCAAAATGAAGCACTGCAACCGAAACTACACATAACATTATCAAAATCAAACTTTTGCATGAAATGGCACACACTTCATTCATATTACCAGATTTTTGCCTAACCACCTACACACTGTTGGGCATAATGAAAAGCACCCCCATCTTTAGTATGCTTTGCCATAATACTAAAATATGTATCAGATTGTTCACATGCACAGAAATATTTGCAGATACACACACATGCTGTTGCAACATTTTTATTTTTTTTCCTTCACTACAGTAAACAAGTCAGTACAACATATGCACAGCAGGTATATTTACATGGGACTGAACAAAAATATTCTTACAAAAAAACAGTAAACTGAAAAAGAAAATTTCTGAAAAAAAATATATTACAGTAAAAAAAAGAGGCAAGAAAAATAATTAGGCAGCATCTTGCCGCACAGCCGGGTCTGGCCACAACGCCTCGTCAACATCACAGGCAATATCTTCCCTTGCCAGACATCGAGGGAAGAAGCGCCTTGAGTGCCTTATCCATCCCTGAATTGCACCCACATCAATCTCATCACATGCCTCTTCCATGGCCTGCACAAGAGGCATGCGCACAAAGGGCTGCCGGTCGTATACCTTCCACCGCCATGCCGAAAAGAATTCTTCTATGGGGTTCAGAAATGGTGAGTATGGTGGGAGGTATTGCACGAGAAATGTTGGGTGGTCAGCAAACCAGTTTTGGACTGGGACTGCACGAAGAAAGCTCACGTTGTCCCATACTACAACGTACCGGTTTCTTTGATGGTCTGCATCATTCATACGCTCTGGTGGTATGAGAATGTTGTGAAGTCTGTCCAGAAATGTGAGAATATGGGCTGTGTTGTATGGTCCAAGGTTGGCATGACGGTGGAGGACACCATGCATACTGGAGATGGCAGTGCACATTGTGATGTTCCCACCACGTTGGCCAGGAACATCTATAATGGCTCTGTGGCCAATGAGGTTTCTCCCCCTTCTTCTGGTCTTTGCTAGGTTGAACCCAGCCTCATCTATAAAGATGAACTCATGTGGGATTGCATGAGCATCCATTTCCACTACTCCCTGAAAACAAAGAACAAAAATCACTCAATATGGTGTTATCCAGTACACTGGGAAACAATGTTGTGTGTAGTGTACTGCAGTCAATATAGTACTTACATCCACATATGCTCGTCTGAACTCTTTGTTTCTTTGAGAGTTTCTCTCAAACGGCACCTTATAAAGTTGTTTCATTCTGATTTGGTTTCGCTTGAGAATGCGAGCCAATGTGGACAGACTAACTCGTTGAATGTTGTTGAATAAGGTGTTGTCTTGGATGATGTGGCTTTGAATTTCTCGTAATCTGATTTCATTATTTTCCAAAACCAAGTTTACAATGGCAGCTTCCTGTACCCCGGTGAACATTTGTCCCCTTCCTCCACCATGGTGTCGTCTCTCAGTCCTTTAGAAAAAATAAAATAAAAATATATATAGGGCTAGGACAATGCAGCCTAAATATTTTCCCCCACAGTAGAGTACATTGTACAGGAAACTTGTACAGTTCATGAATGGCTGATGTCATACACTAAGTAAACAGGTGTCACCCAACTGATACACTATGACATGGGGTATACTACATGTGTACTACATGAAATTTTGGTTACATACCTGTTCTCCAGTCTAAACGTCCGGATGACAGAGGCGACAGTAAAACGGCTCAAGTTTGGCTGCACTCTCTGTCCAGCCTCACGCATTGTCAACCCATGGTTGATGACATGATCTACTAAGGTTGCTCTGATTTCATTTGAAAGTGTTTGTCTTCTTTGGCCATGAACTCCTCTACCTGCTCTACCCCTACCTCTCACTCTTCCTCCCCCTCTTATTCTCAACCTCCCTCTTCCTCTTCCTCTTCCTCTTCCTCTCTCTGCAATGTCTTCCATTGTTGTTGTAAAAAAAAAAGGTTCTCACCTGTGGTCTTTTCATAGTGCTTACATCCTGATTGAAGTGTTAACAATTAACCACTGAGGTGTTTGGCCAGGTGGCACATGTAATTGGCCAATTAGCTCATGTAGTGTCATTTTGAATGGCAGTGTTTTGAAATGGCAAACATGTGACTTTATGTCAGATTGTTGTGTCTTATGCAGAGAACTGTATTTAGTGAATTTAAAAAGTGCTATTTTGAAATGCAAAATGTGTGTAAAACAGAAAAGGTGTTTAGACTTTTGGAGACTTGAGAAGAAGTTTTGCTCTCTGTGTGTCAGTTTAAATAATTGTGCTGTGCATGTCATTTTAGTGTGTTAGCAATTGGAAAAAACTGTAAGGAAGGGCGAGTATGGTGGGAGGCACACATTTATAAAACGTGGGTTATTTTCAACCCACTCATGAATTCTAGGACCACGGTGAAAGTTCACATTGTCCCAGATTACCACATACATGGGATTCTCTGCCTGCTCATCACCTCTCCGTTCACGTCTCAGTAGTGCTTCCTGTAGAGCATCCAGAAATGTTAGAAGATGGGCAGTGTTATAAGGCCCTAATGTCACATGGCGGTGAATAACCCCGTAGCTGCTGATGGCAGCACATATGGTCACGTTGCCACCACGCTGCCCTGGCAACTCTACAATGGCACGTTGACCAATAATGTTGCGGCCTCTCCTTCTCCTCTTGGTGAGATTGAAGCCAGCTTCATCCAAGAAGATGCACTCATGAGGCCTCTCCATGGAATCCAGTTGAAACATTCTCTATAGAAATTAACGAAAATTAATTTTTGAAGTAACGTAAATGACATAGCATTCCAGGCTTCATGCCTCTGTATACATGTGCTACATTACATTCAACACAGTAAGGATGTACAGTAACTCAATAGTGCTGTATAATCGCTGGACATGATTACTTACTTGTACATATTGATATCGTAGCTCTTTTACCCTTTCAGAATTTCTCTCAAATGGTACTCTGTAGGCTTGTTTGAGACTGATCAGGTTGCGTTTCAGGACACGGTCAATTGTGGAGAGACTCACACTGTTGATTCCTTCAAAATTCACGTCGTCTTCCTCAACTCGCTGTTGTATTTCACGCAGACGAATGAGATTATTTTGAAGGACCATATTGACAATAATGGTCTCCTGCTGTTGTGAGAACATACCTCTCCTTCCACCGGCATGTGGCAGTCTTTCAGTTCTATCAAATAAAACCTCTTGTTAGAATTGTACAGACAGGCCTAATGCATTGAAATGTCACCAAATATGTACAATCTCCTCCTCCTCCTCCTCCTCCATCTCTTCCTCCTCCTCCTCCTCCTCCTCCGTCTCTTCCTCCTCCTCCTCCTCCTCCTCCTCCGTATCTTCCTCCTCCTCCTCCTCCTCTTCCTCCTCCGTCTCCTCCTCCTCTGTCTCTTCCTCTTCCACTTCCACTTCCACTTCCACTTGCTCCTTCTCTCCTGCCCTTCATTGTGAAAATCACACATGCCATTTGGATTTGACATGGCTTTATATCCTGATTACTGATTAGGTGCAACACATTACTGATTTGAAATAGGTGTGTTCAATTTTGAGTGCTTGTGTGTTACCGATGACAACAGTGTGTTGCTCGTGTTTCACTTTCGGGGGCTGTGTTGTGCCATTCTGAGTTAAGTGCACCACAATGCTACATGTGCTTTGTGAATGACAATGTGTTTACAGTTTTGCACAAAGAGTGATTCCGATTTCCTTGTTGTGTCTAACCACATGATAAGTGTTTAAAGTTCTGCAAACTGTGTGATTCAATCAATAAAGTGGTTTGTACAC
>NC_090236.1:43624752-43691511 GCF_024489055.1 Chanodichthys erythropterus
CACTTTAGCACTTAGCTAATCACTATTAGCATGTAGCTATTAACTGCTAGCATGTGTAGCATGTTGCAAGTACAGTTTGCTAGCATGAGTCAAAAAAGCCAACCCCCATGTCTCTACAATGTTCTGATGCAGAGATATAGGCATCGCTAAATGGTTGCTAGGGTACTCTGTTTGGTTGCTAGGGAGTGGCTTGGCAGTTGCCAATGATGATACTCCAAAGGCTGCTTGACAATATAAACCAACCCCCATGTCTTTATGATGTTCTGATGCAGAGATATGGATCTTGAAAAACGGTTGCTAGGGTAATCTGGTTGGTTGCTAGGGAGTGGCCTGGGAGCTACCAATGATGATACTCCAAAGGCTGCTTGACAATATAAACCAACCCCCATGTCTTTACGATGTTCTGATGCAGAGATATAGATCTTGCTAAACGGTTGCTAGGGTACTCTGTTTGGTTGCTAGGGAGTGGCTTGGCAGCTGCCAGTAATGATAAACCAAAGGCTGCTTGCCAGTATGAATGCTATAAACCAACCCCCATGCCTCTATGATATTCAGATTTGAAGATATCCCTCTATGCTTTGGGTTGCTAGAGTGCTCTAAATGGTTGCTAGGGCGTGGCTATGAAGTGTTGAAGGTGATTCGTGATTGGCCGTTTGCTGCCCCAAGTCAAATAAGCCCACCCTCATGTTTCTATGACACTCCTATCCAAAGATATTCCTTTGATCTTTTTCAATGGAAGTCAATGGAACTTGTTGCTATGGTGCTCTATATGGTTGCTAGGGCGTGGCTTTATAGCTTCACAATGATCCTGAGAGACTGATTGGTTGCCTGAGTAAAATGGGCCCACCCCCTTGTCTCTATGACATTGTGATCCAGAGTTATGTTCAATACAAAATCCCTATGTAATTTCCCATAGTAGGAAAAACACACTGTTTCATGGGCACGGCTTCACCATAGTATGTCTATGGGGCAAATTTGGGCAGCCCCTGTGCCCCAGGGGTACAACTTAGACCCTACTTTGAGATATGGTCTGACAGAGGCTGTCAGCCTCTTCAAACGTGGTAAATTACATGTTTCTACGAAATCCTCGTTAGGAGCTATGACTCGTCAAAATTTGTCTCAATGCAAAGTCTATGGGATTTTTTTCGCTACTTTTTCACCCGCTGGACAAACATCGTACACCCGATCGCTTATAAAAGTCATAGCACACCACTCCTCAATAAGCCGGTCGATTTGACACCTCATTTGTGGGTCTACGACAAACGGTGCGGGACTAGTTACGCGCAGACGAAACGTGTGGAAGAATAATAATAACTAGAATGTACATTTCCTGAAGAAAATGTGAATGGTGCTTGCAGTGGCAAAATTCGGCACCGGTTGCTAGGGTGCTGTAATTGGTTGCTAGGGTGTGGCTATGAAGTTGCTGTGTCACTAATTATTGGCTGGCCGAATCAAAAGAGCCCAGCCCCAAGTCTCTATGACCTTCTGATCCAAAGATATGATCTCACAGATTTTGACCCAATGTTAAGTCTATGGGAGTTTTTTCAGACGTTTTTTTCGTACACTGTGCGAACATCGTACACCCGATCGCTTAGAAAATTCATAGCACACCTCTCCTCAATAAGCCGGTCGATTTGACACCTCATTCGTGGGTCTACGACAAACTGTGCGGGACGAGTTACGCGCCAAAGTTTTGTTCAGGTGAATAGTAATTACAATACTAGAATGTACATTTCCTGAAGAAAATGTGAATGGTGCTTGCAGTGGCAAAACTCAGCACTCTTGATTAGCATGATGCTAACATAATTACCGTCCTGCTAGGATGTTTTTAGCAAGATGCTAACAGATTAGCATGTTGCTAACATGATGCTAACACCCATAGCATGATGCCAGCATGTTTTTAGCAAGATTCTAATCATGTTAGCATAATGGTAGCAAAACATGCTAACATGATTAGCATAATGCTAGCATGATGCTAGCATGATTACCATGTTGCTACCATGATTTTAACAAGATGCTAATCATGTTAGCATAATGCTAGCAACATGCTAACATGATTAGCATAATGGTAACATGATGCTAACACCCTAAGCATGCTACTAGCATGTTTTAAACAAAATGCTAGTCATGTTAGCATAATGCTAGCAACATGCTAACATGATTAGCATAATGGGATGATGATGCTAGCATGATTACCCTGTTGCTAGCATTTTTTTAACCAAATGCTAATCATGTTAGCATTATGTTAGCAACATGCTAACATGATTAGCATGTTGCTTGGCATGATGCTAACACCCTTAGCATGCTGCTAGCATGTTTTAAACAAGATGCTAATCATGTTAGCATAATGCTAGCAAACATGCTAACATGATTAGCATAATGCTAGCATGATGCTAGCATGATTACCATGTTTTTAGCATGATTTTAACAAGATGCTAATCATGTTAGCATAATGTTAGCAACATGCTAACATCATTAGCATAATGCTAGCATGATGCTAGCATGATTACCATGTTGTTAGCATGTATTTAACAAGATGCTAACATGATTAGCATGTTTGCTAACATGATGCTAACATGATTAGCATGCTACTAGCATCATGCTAACACAATTAACATGCCACTAGCATTATTCTAACACATTTTTACTAGTTTGTGTCATGTTTAAACCTTAAGCTAATCACTATTAGCATGTAGCTATTCACTGCTAGCATGTGTAGCATGGTGGAAGTCCAGTTTGCTAGCATGAGTCAAAAGAGCCAACCGCCATGTCTCTATAATGTTCTGATGCAGAAATATAGGTGTTTCAAAACGGTTGCTAGGGTACTCTGTTTGGTTGCTAGGGAGTGGCTTGGTAGCTACCAATGATGATACTCCAAAGGCTGCTTGACAATATAAACCAACACCCATGTCTCTACGATGTTCTGATGCAGAGATATAGATCTTGCAAAACGGTTGCTAGGGTACTCTGTTTGGTTGCTAGGGAATGGCTTGGCAGCTGCCAGTAATGATAAACCAAAGGCTGCTTGCCAGTATGAATGATATAAACCAACCCCCATTCCTCTATGATGTTCAGATTTGAAGATATCCCCTCTATGCTTTGAGTTGCTAGGGTGCTCTAAATAGTTGCTAGGGCGTGGCTATGATATCTTGAAGGTGATTCGTGATTGGCCGTTTGCTGCCCCGAGTCAAATGAGCCCACCCTCATGTTTCTATGACACTCCTATCCAAAGATATTCCTTTGATCTTTTTCAATGGAAGTCTATGGAACTTGTTGCTAAGGTACTCTCTATGGTTGCTAGGGCGTGGCTTGATAGCTTTAAAATTATCTTGATAGACTGATTGGTTGCCTGAGTAAAATGAGCCCACCCCCTTGTCTCTATGACATTGTGATCCAGAGTTATGACTTGTCAAAGTTCGTCCCAATGTTAAGTCTATGGGATTTTTCGCCCGATTTTTCGCCCGTCGGACGAACATCGTACACCCGATCGCTTATAAAAGTCATAGCACACCTCTCCTCAATAAGCCGGTCGATTTGACACCTCATTCATGGGTCTAGGACAAAAGCTGCGGGAGGAGTAGCGCGCCAAAATTTTGTGTGGAATAATAATAATAATAATAATAATAACTAGAATGTACATTTCCTGAAGAAAATGTGAATGGTGCTTGCAGTGGCAAAACTCGGCACTCTTGATTAACATGATGCTAACATAATTACCGTCCTGCTAGGATGTTTTTAGCAAGATGCTAACATGATTAGCATGTTGGTAGCATTATGCTAACACCCTTAGCATGCTGCTAGCATTTTTTTAGAAAGATGCTAATCATGTTAGCATAATGTTAGCAACATGCTAACATGATTAGCATGTTGCTAGCATGATGCTAACACCCTTAGAATGCTGCTAGCATGTTTTTAGAAAGATGCTAATCATGTTAACATAATGCTAGCAAAATGCTAACATGATTAGCATAATGTTAGCATGATGCGAGCATGATTACCATGTTGCTAGCATGTTTTTAACAAGATGCTAACATAATTAGCATGTTTGCTAGCATTATGGTAACATGATTAGCATGCTACTAGCATGATGCTAACACAATTAACATGTTACCAGCATGATGCTAACACATTTTTACTAGTTTGTGTCATGTTTAAACCCTAAGCTATTCACTATTAGCATGTAGCTATTCACTGCTAGCATGTGTAGCATGTTGGAAGTCCAGTTTGCTAGCATGAGTCAAAAGAGCCAACCGCCATGTCTCTATGATGCTCTGATGCAGAGATATAGATCTTGCAAAACGGTTGCTAGGGTACTCCGTTTGGTTGCTAGGGAGTGGCTTGGCAGCTGCCAGTAATGATAAACCAAAGGCTGCTTGCCAGTATGAATGATATAAACCAACCCCAATGCCTCTATGATATTCAGATTTGAAGATATCTGCCTATGCTTTGGGTTGCTAGGGTGCTTTAAATGGTTGCTAAGGCGTGGCTATGATGTCTTTAAGGTGATTTGTGATTGGCGGTTTGCTGCCTCCAGTCAAATGAGCCCACCCTCTTGTTTGTACGACACTTCTATCCAAAGATATTCATTTGATCTTTTTCAATGGAAGTCAATGGAACTTGTTGCTATGGTGCTCTATATGGTTGCTAGGGCGTGGCTTTATAGCTTCACAATGATCCTGAGAGACTGATTGGTTGCCTGAGTAAAATGGGCCCACCCCCTTGTCTCTATGACATTGTGTTTTTCCTACTATGGGAAATTACATAGGGATTTTGTATTGAACATAACTCTGGATCACACTGTTTCATGGGCACGGCTTCACCATAGTATGTCTATGGGGCAACTTTGGGCAGCCCCTGTGCCCCAGGGGTACAACTTAGACCCTATTTTGAGATATGGTCTGACAGAGGCTGTCAGCCTCTTCAAACGTGGTAAATTACATGTTTCTACGAAATCCTCGTTAGGAGCTATGACTCGTCAAAATTTGTCGCAATGCAAAGTCTATGGGATTTTTTTCGCTACTTTTTCGCCCGCTGGACGAACATCGTACACCCGATCGCTTATAAAAGTCATAGCACACCACTCCTCAATAAGCCGGTCGATTTGACACCTCATTTGTGGGTCTACGACAAACGGTACGGGACTAGTTACGCGCAGACGAAACGTGTGGAAGAATAATAATAATTATAATAATAAGTATGCAGAAGAATAAGAATGGAGCTTTGCCTTTGGCAAGCACCATTAACTAGAATGTACATTTCCTGAAGAAAATGTGAATGGTGCTTGCAGTGGCAAAATTCGACACTCGGTTGCTAGGCGGTTGCTAAGGTACTTGGGGTGGTTGCTAAGGTGTTGCTAGGCGGTTGCTCTGGTGTTCTGGGTGGTTGCTAGGCGGTTGCTATGGTAACCTGGGTGGTTGCTAGGTGGTTGGTAGTTGTCACAGATAGTTACTGTGGAGTTTCTATAGAGTTCCTGGCGTGTTCTCAGCCCATTTTAGCACTTAGCTAATCACTATTAGCATGTAGCTATTAACTGCTAGCATGTGTAGCATGTTGGAAGTCCAGTTTGCTAGCATGAGTCAAAAGAGCCAACCGCCATGTCTCTATGATGCTCTGATGCAGAGATATAGATATTGCTAAATGGTTGCTAAGGTACTCTGTTTGGTTGCTAGGGAGTGGCTTGGCAGCTGCCAGTAATGATAAACCAAAGTCTGCTTGCCAGTATGAATGCTATAAACCAACCCCTATGCCTCTATGATATTCAGATTTGAAGATATCTGCCTATGCTTTGGGTTGCTAGGGTGCTCTAAATGGTTGCTAAGGCGTGGCTATGATGTCTTTAAGGTGATTTGTGATTGGCAGTTTGCTGCCTCGAGTCAAATGAGCCCACCCTCATGTTTGTACGACACTCCTATCCAAAGATATTCCTTTTATCTTTTTCAATGGAAGTCTATGGAGCATGTTACTAAGGTGCTCTATATGGTTGCTAGGGCGTGGCTTGATAGCTTCACAATGATCCGGAGAGACTGATTGGTTGCCTGAGTAAAATGAGCCCACCCCCTTGTCTCTATGACACTGCAATCCAGAGTTATGTTCAATACAAAATCCCTATGTAATTTCCCATAGTAGGAAAAACACAGTACTTCCTGGTTCATGGGCACGGCTTCACCATAGTATGTCTATGGGGCAATTTTGGGCAGCTCTTGCGCCCCAGGGGTACAACTTACACCCCATATTGAGGTATGGGCTGACAGAGCTTGCCAGCCTCTTCAAACGTGGTAACCCACATGTTTCTACGAAATTCTCGCTCGGAACAATGACTCGTCAAAGTCTATGGGATTTTTTTCGCTACTTTTTCGCCCGCCTGACGAACATCGTACACCCGATCGCTTATAAAAGTCATAGCACACCTCTCCTCAATGAGCCAATCGATTTGACACCTCATTCATGGGTCTAGGACAATCGCTGCGGGAGGAGTAGCGCGCAGAAATAAAAGTGGAAGAAAATGAGTGTCTGTGTCTGAGAGAGAAAGGCTTCTAAGGGCCTGCGTGTGTGAGTGTGTGTGAGAAAGTGACAGTTGAAATTCAAATTTCTGAAGATTCCGCCATTGAAAGTCAATGGGACTTTTTTGGCCGCTTTTTTGCCCCCCTGTGCGAACATCGTTGGTCCGATCGCTTATAAAAGTCATAGCACACCACTCCTCAATAAGCCGGTCGATTTGACACCTCATTTGTGGGTCTACGACAAACGGTGCAGGACTAGTTACGCGCAGACGAAACGTGTGGAAGAATAATAATAACTAGAATGTACATTTCCTGAAGAAAATGTGAATGGTGCTTGCAGTGGCAAAATTCGGCACCGGTTTCTAGGGTGCTGTAATTGGTTGCTAGGACGTGGATATGAAGTTGCTGTGTCACTACTTATTGGCTGGCCGAATCAAAAGAGCCCAGCCCCAAGTCTCTACGAACTTCTAAACTAAAGATATGATCTCACAGATTTGACACCCATGTTAAGTCTATGGGAGTTTTTTCAGCCATTTTTTTCGTATGCTGTGCGAACAGCGTACACCCGATCACTTAGAAAAGTCATAGCACACCTCTCCTCAATAAGCTGGTCGATTTGACACCTCATTCATGGGTCTACGACAAACGGTGCGGGACGAGTTATGCGCCAAAGTTTTGTTCAGGTGAATAGTAATTACAATACTAGAATGTACATTTCCTGAAGAAAATGTGAATGGTGCTTGCAGTGGCAAAAATCGGCACCGGTTGCTAGGGTGCTGTAATTGGTTGCTAGGGCGTGGCTATGAAGTTGCTGTGCCACTACTTATTGGCTGGCCGAATCAAAAGAGCCCAGCCCCAAGTCTCTATGACCTTCTGATCCAAAGATATGATCTCACAGATTTTGACCCAATGTTAAGTCTATGGGAGTTTTTTCAACCATTTTTTTCGTACACTGTGCGAACATCGTACACCCTATCGCTTAGAAAAGTCATAGCACACCTCTCCTCAATAAGCCGGTCGATTTGACACCTCATTCGTGGGTCTACGACAAACGGTGCGGGACGAGTTACGCGCCAAAGTTTTGTTCAGGTGAATAGTAATTACAATACTAGAATGTACATTTCCTGAAGAAAATGTGAATGGTGCTTGCAGTGGCAAAATTCGGCACCAGTTGCTAGGGTGCTGTAATTGGTTGCTAGGGCGTGGCTATGAAGTTGCTGTGTCACTACTTATTGGCTGGCCGAATCAAAAGAGCCCAGCCCCAAGTCTCTATGACCTTCTGATCCAAAGATATGATCTCACAGATTTTGACACAATGTTAAGTCTATGGGAGTTTTTTCAGCCGTTTTTTCGTACGCTGTGCGAACATCGTACACCCGATTGCTTAGAAAAGTCATAGCACACCTCTCCTCAATAAGCCGGTCGATTTGACACCTCATTCATGGGTCTACGGCAAACGGTGCAGGACGAGTTACGCGCCAAAGTTTTGTTCAGGTGAATAGTAATTACAATACTAGAATGTACATTTCCTGAAGAAAATGTGAATGGTGCTTGCAGTGGCAAAATTCGCCACTCGGTTGCTAGGGTGCTGTAATTGGTTGCTAGGGCGTGGCTATGAAGTTGCTGTGTCACTACATATTGGCTGGCCGAATCAAAAGAGCCCAGCCCCAAGTCTCTATGACCTTCTGATCCAAAGATATGATCTCACAGATTTTGACCCAATGTTAAGTCTATGGGAGTTTTTTCAGCCATTTTTTTTGTACGCTGTGCGAACATCGTACACCCGATCGCTTAGAAAAGTCATAGCACACCTCTCCTCAATAAGCCGGTCGATTTGACACCTCATTTGTGGGTCTAGGACAAACGGTGCGGGACGAGTTACGCGCCAAAGTTTTGTTCAGGTGAATAGTAATTACAATACTAGAATGTACATTTCCTGAAGAAAATGTGAATGGTGCTTGCAGTGGCAAAATTCAGAACCCGGTTGCTAGGGTGCTGTAATTGGTTGCTAGGGCGTGGCCATAAAGTCACTACTTATTGGCGGCTTGATAGGCCGAGCCAAAAGAGCCCAGCCCCAAGTCTCTATGACCATCTAAACCAAAGATATGATCTCACAGATTTGGCCCCCATGTTAAGTCTATGGGAGTTTTTTCAGCCGTTTTTTCGTACGCTGTGCGAACATTGTACACCCAATCACTTAGAAAAGTCATAGCACACCTCTCCTCAATAAGCCGGTCGATTTGACACCTCATTCGTGGGTCTACGACAAAAACTGCGGGACGAGTTACGCGCCAAAGTTTTGTTCAGGTGAATAGTAATTACAATACTAGAATGTACATTTCCTGAAGAAAATGTGAATGGTGCTTGCAGTGGCAAAACACCTGACTCGGTTGCTAGGGTGCTGTAATTGGTTGCTAGGGCGTGGCTATGAAGTTGCTGTGTCACTACTTATTGGCTGGCCGAATCAAAAGAGCCCAGCCCCAAGTCTCTACGACCTTCTAAACCAAAGATATGATCTCACAGATTTGGCCCCCATGTTGTCTATGGGAGTTTTTTCAGCCGTTTTTTCGTACGCTGTGCGAACATCGTACACCCGATCGCTTAGAAAAGTCATAGCACACCTATCCTTAATAAGCCGGTCGATTTGACACCTCATTCGTGGGTCTACGACAAACGGTGCGGGACGAGTTACGCGCCAAAGTTTTGTTCAGGTGAATAGTAATTACAATACTAGAATGTACATTTCCTGAAGAAAATGTGAATGGTGCTTGCAGTGGCAAAACTCAGCACTCTTGATTAGCATGATGCTAACATAATTACCGTCCTGCTAGGATGTTTTTAGCAAGATGCTAACAGATTAGCATGTTGCTAACATGATGCTAACACCCATAGCATGATGCCAGCATGTTTTTAGCAAGATTCTAATCATGTTAGCATAATGCTAGCAACATGCTAACATGATTAGCATAATGGTAACATGATGCTAGCATGATTACCATTTTGCTAGCATGTTTTTAACAAGATGCTAACATGATTAGCATTTTGCTAGCATGATGCTAACACCCTAAGCATGCTACTAGCATGTTTTAAACAAAATGCTAGTCATGTTAGCATAATGCTAGCAACATGCTAACATGATTAGCATAATGCTAGCATGATGCTAGCATGATTACCATGTTGCTAGCATTATTTTAACCAAATGCTAATCATGTTAGCATTATGTTAGCAACATGCTAACATGATTAGCATGTTGCTAGCATGATGCTAACACCCTTAGCATGCTGCTAGCATGTTTTAAACAAGATGCTAATCATGTTAGCATAATGCTAGCAAACATGCTAACATGATTAGCATAATGCTAGCATGATGCTAGCATGATTACCATGTTTTTAGCATGATTTTAACAAGATGCTAATCATGTTAGCATAATGTTAGCAACATGCTAACATCATTAGCGTAATGCTAGCATGATGCTAGCATGATTACCATGTTGTTAGCATGTATTTAACAAGATGCTAACATGATTAGCATGTTTGCTAACATGATGCTAACATGATTAGCATGCTACTAGCATCATGCTAACACAATTAACATGCCACTAGCATTATTCTAACACATTTTTACTAGTTTGTGTCATGTTTAAACCTTAAGCTAATCACTATTAGCATGTAGCTATTCACTGCTAGCATGTGTAGCATGGTGGAAGTCCAGTTTGCTAGCATGAGTCAAAAGAGCCAACCGCCATGTCTCTATAATGTTCTGATGCAGAAATATAGGTGTTTCAAAACGGTTGCTAGGGTACTCTGTTTGGTTGCTAGGGAGTGGCTTGGTAGCTACCAATGATGATACTCCAAAGGCTGCTTGACAATATAAACCAACACCCATGTCTCTACGATGTTCTGATGCAGAGATATAGATCTTGCAAAACGGTTGCTAGGGTACTCTGTTTGGTTGCTAGGGAATGGCTTGGCAGCTGCCAGTAATGATAAACCAAAGGCTGCTTGCCAGTATGAATGATATAAACCAACCCCCATTCCTCTATGATGTTCAGATTTGAAGATATCCCCTCTATGCTTTGAGTTGCTAGGGTGCTCTAAATAGTTGCTAGGGCGTGGCTATGATATCTTGAAGGTGATTCGTGATTGGCCGTTTGCTGCCCCGAGTCAAATGAGCCCACCCTCATGTTTCTATGACACTCCTATCCAAAGATATTCCTTTGATCTTTTTCAATGGAAGTCTATGGAACTTGTTGCTAAGGTACTCTCTATGGTTGCTAGGGCGTGGCTTGATAGCTTTAAAATTATCTTGATAGACTGATTGGTTGCCTGAGTAAAATGAGCCCACCCCCTTGTCTCTATGACATTGTGATCCAGAGTTATGACTTGTCAAAGTTCGTCCCAATGTTAAGTCTATGGGATTTTTCGCCCGATTTTTCGCCCGTCGGACGAACATCGTACACCCGATCGCTTATAAAAGTCATAGCACACCTCTCCTCAATAAGCCGGTCGATTTGACACCTCATTCATGGGTCTAGGACAAAAGCTGCGGGAGGAGTAGCGCGCCAAAATTTTGTGTGGAATAATAATAATAATAATAATAATAATAATAATAATAATAATAAGTATGCAGGAGAATAAGAATGGAGCTTTGCCTTTGGCAAGCACCATTAACTAGAATGTACATTTCCTGAAGAAAATGTGAATGGTGCTTGCAGTGGCAAAATTCGGCACCGGTTGCTAGGGTGCTGTAATTGGTTGCTAGGGCGTGGCTATGAAGTTGCTGTGTCACTACTTATTGGCTGGACGAATCAAAAGAGCCCAGCCCCAAGTCTCTATGACCTTCTGATCCAAAGATATAATCTCACATATTCTGACCCAATGTTAAGTCTATGGGAGTTTTTCAGACGTTTTTATCGTATGCTGTGCGAACATCGTACACCCGATCGCTTAGAAAAGTCATAGCACACCTCTCCTCAATAAGCCGTTCGATTTGACACCTCATTTGTGGGTCTACGACAAACGGTGCGGGACGAGTTACGCGCCAAAGTTTTGTTCAGGTGAATAGTAATTACAATACTAGAATGTACATTTCCTGAAGAAAATGTGAATGGTGCTTGCAGTGGCAAAATTCCGCACCCGGTTGCTAGGGTGCTGTAATTGGTTGCTAGGGTGTGGCCATGAAGTCACTACTTATTGGCAGCTTGATAGGCCGAGTCAAAAGAGCCCAGCCCCAAGTCTCTATGACCTTCTAAACCAAAGATATGATCTCACAGATTTGGCCCCCATGTTAAGTCTATGGGAGTTTTTTCAGCCGTTTTTTCGTCCGCTGTGCGAACATCGTACACCCGATCGCTTAGAAAAGTCATAGCACACCTCTCCTCAATAAGCCGGTCGATTTGACACCTCATTCGTGGGTCTACGACAAACGGTGCGGGACGAGTTACGCGCCAAAGTTTTGTTCAGGTGAATAGTAATTACAATACTAGAATGTACATTTCCTGAAGAAAATGTGAATGGTGCTTGCAGTGGCAAAACTCGGCACTCTTGATTAGCATTATGCTAACATAATTACCGTCCTGCTAGGATGTTTTTATCAAGATGCTAACATGATTAGCATGTTGCTAGCATTATGCTAACACCCTTAGCATGCTGCTAGCATGTTTTTAGAAAGATGCTAATCATGTTAGCATTATGCTAGCAACATGCTAACATGATTAGCATTTGTTGCTAGCATAATGCTAACACCCTTAGCATGCTGCTAGCATGTTTTTAGAAAGATGCTAATCATGTTAGCATAATGCTAGCAACATGCTAACATGATTAGCATAATGCTAGCATGATGCTAGCATGATTACCATGTTGCTAGCATGTTTTTAACAAGATGCTAACATAATTAGCATGTTTGCTTGCATGATGCTAACATGATTAGCATGCTACTAGCATGATGCTAACACAATTAGCATGTTACCAGCATGATGTAACACATTTTTACTAGTTTGTGTCATGTTTAAACCCTAAGCTAATCACTATTAGCATGTAGCTATTCACTGCTAGCATGTGTAGCATGTTGGAAGTTCAGTTTGCTAGCATGAGTCAAAAGAGCCAACCGCCATGTCTCTATGATGCTCTGATGCAGAGATATAGATCTTGCTAAACGGTTGCTAGGGTACTCTGTTTGGTTGCTAAGGAGTGGCTTGGCAGCTACCAATGATGATACTCCAAAGGCTGCTTGACAATATAAACCAACCCCCATGTCTTTATGATGTTCTGATGCAGAGATATAGATCTTGCAAAACGGTTGCTAGGGTACTCTGTTTGGTTGCTAGGGAGTGGCTTGGCAGCTGCTAGTAATGATAAACCAAAGGCTGCTTGCCAGTATAAATGATATAAACCAATCCCCATGCCTCTATGATATTCAGATTTGAAGATATCTGCCTATGCTTTGGGTTGCTAGGGTGCTTTAAATGGTTGCTAAGGCGTGGCTATGATGTCTTTAAGGTGATTTGTGATTGGCGGTTTGCTGCCTCCAGTCAAATGAGCCCACCCTCTTGTTTGTACGACACTTCTATCCAAAGATATTCATTTGATCTTTTTCAATGGAAGTCAATGGAACTTGTTGCTATGGTGCTCTATATGGTTGCTAGGGCGTGGCTTGATAGCTTCACAATGATCCTGAGAGACTGATTGGTTGCCTGAGTAAAATGGGCCCACCCCCTTGTCTCTATGACATTGTGATCCAGAGTTATGTTCAATACAAAATCCCTATGTAATTTCCCATAGTAGGAAAAACACAGTACTTCCTGGTTCATGGGCACGGCTTCACCATAGTATGTCTATGGGGCAACTTTGGGCAGCTCTTGCGCCCCAGGGGTACAACTTACACCCCATTTTGAGGTATGGTCTGAGAGAGCCTATCAGGCTCTTCAAACGTGGTAACCCACATGTTTCTATGAAATTCTCGTTAGGAGCTATTACTCATCAAAGTTTGTCCCAATGCAAAGTCTATGGGATTTTTTTCGCTACTTTTTCGCCCGCCGGACGAACATCGTACACCCGATCGCTTATAAAAGTCATAGCACACCTGTCCTCAATGAGCCGGTCGATTTGACACCTCATTCATGGGTCTATGACAAAAACTGCGGGAGGAGTAGCGCGCAGAAATTGTGTCCAGAAGAAGAAGAAGAAGAATAATAAGTATGCAGAAGAATAAGAATGGAGCTTTGCCTTTGGCAAGCACCATTAACTAGAATGTACATTTCCTGAAGAAAATGTGAATGGTGCTTGCAGTGGCAAAATTCGGCACCGGTTGCTAGGGTGCTGTAATTGGTTGCTAGGGCGTGGCCATAAAGTCACTACTTATTGGCGGCTTGATAGGCCGAGCCAAAAGAGCCCAGCCCCAAGTCTCTATGACCATGTAAACCAAAGATATGATCTCACAGATTTGGCCCCCATGTTAAGTCTATGGGAGTTTTTTCAGCCGTTTTTTCGTACGCTGTGCGAACATCGTACACCCAATCGCTTAGAAAAGTCATAGCACACCTCTCCTCAATAAGCCGGTCGATTTGACACCTCATTCGTGGGTCTGCGACAAACGGTGCGGGACGAGTTACGCGCCAAAGTTTTGTTCAGGTGAATAGTAATTACAATACTAGAATGTACATTTCCTGAAGAAAATGTGAATGGTGCTTGCAGTGGCAAAATTCGGCACCGGTTGCTAGGGTGCTGTAATTGGTTGCTAGGGCGTGGCTCTGAAGTTGCTGTGTCACTACTTATTGGCTGGCCGAATCAAAAGAGCCCAGCCCCAAGTTTCTATGACATTCTGATCCAAAGATATGATATCACAGATTTTGACCCAATGTTAAGTCTATGGGAGTTTTTTCAGCCGATTTTTTCGTACGCTGTGCGAAAATCGTACACCCAATCGCTTAGAAAAGTCATAGCACACCTCTCCTCAATAAGCCGGTCGATTTGACACCTCATTCATGGGTCTACGACAAACGGTGCGGGACGAGTTACGCGCCAAAGTTTTGTCTAGGTGAATAGTAATTACAATACTAGAATGTACATTTCCTGAAGAAAATGTGAATGGTGCTTGCAGTGGCAAAAATCGGCACCGGTTGCTAGGGTGCTGTAATTGGTTGCTAGGGCGTGGCTATGAAGTTGCTGTGCCACTACTTATTGGCTGGCCGAATCAAAAGAGCCCAGCCCCAAGTCTCTATGACCTTCTGATCCAAAGATATGATCTCACAGATTTTGACCCAATGTTAAGTCTATGGGAGTTTTTTCAACCATTTTTTTCGTACACTGTGCGAACACCGTACACCCGATCGCTTAGAAAAGTCATAGCACACCTCTCCTCAATAAGCCGGTCGATTTGACACCTCATTCGTGGGTCTACGACAAACGGTGCGGGACGAGTTACGCGCCAAAGTTTTGTTCAGGTGAATAGTAATTACAATACTAGAATGTACATTTCCTGAAGAAAATGTGAATGGTGCTTGCAGTGGCAAAATTCGGCACCGGTTTCTAGGGTGTTGTAATTGGTTGCTAGGGCGTGGCTATGAAGTTGCTGTGTCACTACTTATTGGCTGGCCGAATCAAAAGAGCCCAGCCCCAAGTCTCTACGAACTTCTGATCCAAAGATATGATCTCACAGATTTGGACCCCATGTTAAGTCTATGGGAGTTTTTTCAGCCATTTTTTTCGTACGCTGTGCGAACATCGTACACCCGATCGCTTAGAAAAGTCATAGCACACCTCTCCTCAATAAGCCGGTCGATTTGACACCTCATTTGTGGGTCTAGGACAAACGGTGCGGGACGAGTTACGCGCCAAAGTTTTGTTCAGGTGAATAGTAATTACAATACTAGAATGTACATTTCCTGAAGAAAATGTGAATGGTGCTTGCAGTGGCAAAATTCGGCACCGGTTTCTAGGGTGTTGTAATTGGTTGCTAGGGCGTGGCTATGAAGTTGCTGTGTCACTACTTATTGGCTGGCCGAATCAAAAGAGCCCAGCCCCAAGTCTCTACGAACTTCTGATCCAAAGATATGATCTCACAGATTTGGACCCCATGTTAAGTCTATGGGAGTTTTTTCAGCCATTTTTTTCGTACGCTGTGCGAACATCGTACACCCGATCGCTTAGAAAAGTCATAGCACACCTCTCCTCAATAAGCCGGTCGATTTGACACCTCATTTGTGGGTCTAGGACAAACGGTGCGGGACGAGTTACGCGCCAAAGTTTTGTTCAGGTGAATAGTAATTACAATACTAGAATGTACATTTCCTGAAGAAAATGTGAATGGTGCTTGCAGTGGCAAAATTCGGCACCGGTTGCTAGGGTGCTGTAATTGGTTGCTAGGGCGTGGCTATGAAGTTGCTGTGTCACTACTTATTGGCTGGACGAATCAAAAGAGCCCAGCCCCAAGTCTCTATGACCTTCTGATCCAAAGATATAATCTCACATATTCTGACCCAATGTTAAGTCTATGGGAGTTTTTCAGACGTTTTTATCGTATGCTGTGCGAACATCGTACACCCGATCGCTTAGAAAAGTCATAGCACACCTCTCCTCAATAAGCCGTTCGATTTGACACCTCATTTGTGGGTCTACGACAAACGGTGCGGGACGAGTTACGCGCCAAAGTTTTGTTCAGGTGAATAGTAATTACAATACTAGAATGTACATTTCCTGAAGAAAATGTGAATGGTGCTTGCAGTGGCAAAATTCGGCACCGGTTGCTAGGGTGCTGTAATTGGTTGCTAGGGCGTGGCCATAAAGTCACTACTTATTGGCGGCTTGATAGGCCGAGCCAAAAGAGCCCAGCCCCAAGTCTCTATGACCATGTAAACCAAAGATATGATCTCACAGATTTGGCCCCCATGTTAAGTCTATGGGAGTTTTTTCAGCCGTTTTTTCGTACGCTGTGCGAACATCGTACACCCAATCGCTTAGAAAAGTCATAGCACACCTCTCCTCAATAAGCCGGTCGATTTGACACCTCATTCGTGGGTCTGCGACAAACGGTGCGGGACGAGTTACGCGCCAAAGTTTTGTTCAGGTGAATAGTAATTACAATACTAGAATGTACATTTCCTGAAGAAAATGTGAATGGTGCTTGCAGTGGCAAAATTCGCACCGGTTGCTATGGTGCTGTAATTGGTTGCTAGGGCGTGGCTATGAACTACCTATTGGCGGCTTGATAGGCCGAGTCAAAAGAGCCCAGCCCCAAGTCTCTATGACCTTCTAAACCAAAGATATGATCTCACATATTTGGCCCCCATGTTAAGTCTATGGGAGTTTTTTCAGCCGTTTTTTCGTCCGCTGTGCGAACATCGTACACCCGATCGCTTAGAAAAGTCATAGCACACCTCTCCTCAATAAGCCGGTCGATTTGACACCTCATTCGTGGGTCTACGACAAACGGTGCGGGACGAGTTACGCGCCAAAGTTTTGTTCAGGTGAATAGTAATTACAATACTAGAATGTACATTTCCTGAAGAAAATGTGAATGGTGCTTGCAGTGGCAAAACTCGGCACTCTTGATTAGCATGATGCTAACATAATTACCGTCCTGCTAGGATGTTTTTAACAAAATGCTAACATGATTAGCATGTTGCTAGCATGATGCTAACACCCTAAGCATGCTGCTAGCATGTTTTAAACAAAATGCTAGTCATGTTAGCATAATGCTAGCAAAATGCTAACATGATTAGCATAATACTAGCATGATGCTAGCATGATTACCATGTTGCTAGCATTATTTTAACAAGATGCTAATCATGTTAGCATTATGTTAACAACATGCTAACATGATTAGCATGTTGCTAGCATGATGCTAACACCCTTAGCATGCTGTTAGCATGTTTTAAACAAGATGCTAATCATGTTAGCATAATGCTAGCAAACATGCTAACATGATTAGCATAATGCTAGCATGATGCTAGCATGATTACCATGTTGCTAGCATGATTTTAACAAGATGCTAATCATGTTAGCATAATGCTAGCAACATGCTAACATCATTAGCATAATGCTAGCATGATGCTAGCATGATTACCATGTTGTTAGCATGTATTTAACAAGATGCTAACATGATTAGCATGTTTGCTAACATGATGCTAACATGATTATCATGCTACTAGCATCATGCTAACACAATTAACATGCCACTAGCATTATTCTAACACATTTTTACTAGTTTGTGTCATGTTTAAACCTTAAGCTAATCACTATTAGCATGTAGCTATTCACTGCTAGCATGTGTAGCATGGTGGAAGTCCAGTTTGCTAGCATGAGTCAAAAGAGCCAACCGCCATGTCTCTATAATGTTCTGATGCAGAAATATAGGTGTTTCAAAACGGTTGCTAGGGTACTCTGTTTGGTTGCTAGGGAGTGGCTTGGCAGCTGCCAATGATGATACTCCAAAGGCTGCTTGACAATATAAACCAACCCCCATGTCTGTACGATGTTCTGACGCAGAGATATAGATCTTGCAAAATGGTTGCTAGGGTACTCTGTTTGGTTGCTAAGGAGTGGCTTGGCAGCTACCAATGATGATACACCAAAGGCTGCTTGCCAGTATGAATGATATAAACCAACCCCCATGCCTCTATGATATTCAGATTTGAAGATATCTGCCTATGCTTTGGGTTGCTAGGGTGCTCTATATGGTTGCTAAGGCGTGGCTATGATGTCTTTAAGGTGATTTGTGATTGGCGGTTTGCTGCCTCGAGTCAAATGAGCCCACCCTCATGTTTCTATGACACTCCTATCCAAAGATATTCCTTTGATCTTTTTCAATGGAAGTCTATGGAACTTGTTGCTATGGTTCTCTATATGGTTGCTAGGGCGTGGCTTGATAGCTTTACAATGATCCTGAGAGACTGATTGGTTGCCTGAGTAAAATGAGCCCACCCCCTTGTCTCTATGACATTGTGATCCAGAGTTATGTTCAATACAAAATCCCTATGTAATTTCCCATAGTAGGAAAAACACAGTACTTCCTGGTTCATGGGCACGGCTTCACCATAGTATGTCTATGGGGCAACTTTGGGCAGCTCTTGCGCCCCAGGGGTACAACTTACACCCCATTTTGAGGTATGGTCTGAGAGAGCCTATCAGGCTCTTCAAACGTGGTAACCCACATGTTTCTATGAAATTCTCGTTAGGAGCTATTACTCATCAAAGTTTGTCCCAATGCAAAGTCTATGGGATTTTTTTCGCTACTTTTTCGCCCGCCGGACGAACATCGTACACCCGATCGCTTATAAAAGTCATAGCACACCTGTCCTCAATGAGCCGGTCGATTTGACACCTCATTCATGGGTCTATGACAAAAACTGCGGGAGGAGTAGCGCGCAGAAATTGTGTCCAGAAGAAGAAGAAGAAGAATAATAAGTATGCAGAAGAATAAGAATGGAGCTTTGCCTTTGGCAAGCACCATTAACTAGAATGTACATTTCCTGAAGAAAATGTGAATGGTGCTTGCAGTGGCAAAATTCGGCACCGGTTGCTAGGGTGCTGTAATTGGTTGCTAGGGCGTGGCTCTGAAGTTGCTGTGTCACTACTTATTGGCTGGCCGAATCAAAAGAGCCCAGCCCCAAGTTTCTATGACATTCTGATCCAAAGATATGATATCACAGATTTTGACCCAATGTTAAGTCTATGGGAGTTTTTTCAGCCGATTTTTTCGTACGCTGTGCGAAAATCGTACACCCAATCGCTTAGAAAAGTCATAGCACACCTCTCCTCAATAAGCCGGTCGATTTGACACCTCATTCATGGGTCTACGACAAACGGTGCGGGACGAGTTACGCGCCAAAGTTTTGTCTAGGTGAATAGTAATTACAATACTAGAATGTACATTTCCTGAAGAAAATGTGAATGGTGCTTGCAGTGGCAAAAATCGGCACCGGTTGCTAGGGTGCTGTAATTGGTTGCTAGGGCGTGGCTATGAAGTTGCTGTGCCACTACTTATTGGCTGGCCGAATCAAAAGAGCCCAGCCCCAAGTCTCTATGACCTTCTGATCCAAAGATATGATCTCACAGATTTTGACCCAATGTTAAGTCTATGGGAGTTTTTTCAACCATTTTTTTCGTACACTGTGCGAACACCGTACACCCGATCGCTTAGAAAAGTCATAGCACACCTCTCCTCAATAAGCCGGTCGATTTGACACCTCATTCGTGGGTCTACGACAAACGGTGCGGGACGAGTTACGCGCCAAAGTTTTGTTCAGGTGAATAGTAATTACAATACTAGAATGTACATTTCCTGAAGAAAATGTGAATGGTGCTTGCAGTGGCAAAATTCGGCACCGGTTTCTAGGGTGTTGTAATTGGTTGCTAGGGCGTGGCTATGAAGTTGCTGTGTCACTACTTATTGGCTGGCCGAATCAAAAGAGCCCAGCCCCAAGTCTCTACGAACTTCTGATCCAAAGATATGATCTCACAGATTTGGACCCCATGTTAAGTCTATGGGAGTTTTTTCAGCCATTTTTTTCGTACGCTGTGCGAACATCGTACACCCGATCGCTTAGAAAAGTCATAGCACACCTCTCCTCAATAAGCCGGTCGATTTGACACCTCATTTGTGGGTCTAGGACAAACGGTGCGGGACGAGTTACGCGCCAAAGTTTTGTTCAGGTGAATAGTAATTACAATACTAGAATGTACATTTCCTGAAGAAAATGTGAATGGTGCTTGCAGTGGCAAAATTCGGCACCGGTTTCTAGGGTGTTGTAATTGGTTGCTAGGGCGTGGCTATGAAGTTGCTGTGTCACTACTTATTGGCTGGCCGAATCAAAAGAGCCCAGCCCCAAGTCTCTACGAACTTCTGATCCAAAGATATGATCTCACAGATTTGGACCCCATGTTAAGTCTATGGGAGTTTTTTCAGCCATTTTTTTCGTACGCTGTGCGAACATCGTACACCCGATCGCTTAGAAAAGTCATAGCACACCTCTCCTCAATAAGCCGGTCGATTTGACACCTCATTTGTGGGTCTAGGACAAACGGTGCGGGACGAGTTACGCGCCAAAGTTTTGTTCAGGTGAATAGTAATTACAATACTAGAATGTACATTTCCTGAAGAAAATGTGAATGGTGCTTGCAGTGGCAAAATTCGGCACCGGTTGCTAGGGTGCTGTAATTGGTTGCTAGGGCGTGGCTATGAAGTTGCTGTGTCACTACTTATTGGCTGGACGAATCAAAAGAGCCCAGCCCCAAGTCTCTATGACCTTCTGATCCAAAGATATAATCTCACATATTCTGACCCAATGTTAAGTCTATGGGAGTTTTTCAGACGTTTTTATCGTATGCTGTGCGAACATCGTACACCCGATCGCTTAGAAAAGTCATAGCACACCTCTCCTCAATAAGCCGTTCGATTTGACACCTCATTTGTGGGTCTACGACAAACGGTGCGGGACGAGTTACGCGCCAAAGTTTTGTTCAGGTGAATAGTAATTACAATACTAGAATGTACATTTCCTGAAGAAAATGTGAATGGTGCTTGCAGTGGCAAAATTCGGCACCGGTTGCTAGGGTGCTGTAATTGGTTGCTAGGGCGTGGCCATAAAGTCACTACTTATTGGCGGCTTGATAGGCCGAGCCAAAAGAGCCCAGCCCCAAGTCTCTATGACCATGTAAACCAAAGATATGATCTCACAGATTTGGCCCCCATGTTAAGTCTATGGGAGTTTTTTCAGCCGTTTTTTCGTACGCTGTGCGAACATCGTACACCCAATCGCTTAGAAAAGTCATAGCACACCTCTCCTCAATAAGCCGGTCGATTTGACACCTCATTCGTGGGTCTGCGACAAACGGTGCGGGACGAGTTACGCGCCAAAGTTTTGTTCAGGTGAATAGTAATTACAATACTAGAATGTACATTTCCTGAAGAAAATGTGAATGGTGCTTGCAGTGGCAAAATTCGGCACCGGTTGCTAGGGTGCTGTAATTGGTTGCTAGGGCGTGGCTCTGAAGTTGCTGTGTCACTACTTATTGGCTGGCCGAATCAAAAGAGCCCAGCCCCAAGTTTCTATGACATTCTGATCCAAAGATATGATATCACAGATTTTGACCCAATGTTAAGTCTATGGGAGTTTTTTCAGCCGATTTTTTCGTACGCTGTGCGAAAATCGTACACCCAATCGCTTAGAAAAGTCATAGCACACCTCTCCTCAATAAGCCGGTCGATTTGACACCTCATTCATGGGTCTACGACAAACGGTGCGGGACGAGTTACGCGCCAAAGTTTTGTCTAGGTGAATAGTAATTACAATACTAGAATGTACATTTCCTGAAGAAAATGTGAATGGTGCTTGCAGTGGCAAAAATCGGCACCGGTTGCTAGGGTGCTGTAATTGGTTGCTAGGGCGTGGCTATGAAGTTGCTGTGCCACTACTTATTGGCTGGCCGAATCAAAAGAGCCCAGCCCCAAGTCTCTATGACCTTCTGATCCAAAGATATGATCTCACAGATTTTGACCCAATGTTAAGTCTATGGGAGTTTTTTCAACCATTTTTTTCGTACACTGTGCGAACACCGTACACCCGATCGCTTAGAAAAGTCATAGCACACCTCTCCTCAATAAGCCGGTCGATTTGACACCTCATTCGTGGGTCTACGACAAACGGTGCGGGACGAGTTACGCGCCAAAGTTTTGTTCAGGTGAATAGTAATTACAATACTAGAATGTACATTTCCTGAAGAAAATGTGAATGGTGCTTGCAGTGGCAAAATTCGGCACCAGTTGCTAGGGTGCTGTAATTGGTTGCTAGGGCGTGGCTATGAAGTTGCTGTGTCACTACTTATTGGCTGGACGAATCAAAAGAGCCCAGCCCCAAGTCTCTATGACCTTCTGATCCAAAGATATAATCTCACATATTCTGACCCAATGTTAAGTCTATGGGAGTTTTTCAGACGTTTTTATCGTATGCTGTGCGAACATCGTACACCCGATCGCTTAGAAAAGTCATAGCACACCTCTCCTCAATAAGCCGTTCGATTTGACACCTCATTTGTGGGTCTACGACAAACGGTGCGGGACGAGTTACGCGCCAAAGTTTTGTTCAGGTGAATAGTAATTACAATACTAGAATGTACATTTCCTGAAGAAAATGTGAATGGTGCTTGCAGTGGCAAAATTCGGCACCGGTTGCTAGGGTGCTGTAATTGGTTGCTAGGGCGTGGCCATAAAGTCACTACTTATTGGCGGCTTGATAGGCCGAGCCAAAAGAGCCCAGCCCCAAGTCTCTATGACCATGTAAACCAAAGATATGATCTCACAGATTTGGCCCCCATGTTAAGTCTATGGGAGTTTTTTCAGCCGTTTTTTCGTACGCTGTGCGAACATCGTACACCCAATCGCTTAGAAAAGTCATAGCACACCTCTCCTCAATAAGCCGGTCGATTTGACACCTCATTCGTGGGTCTGCGACAAACGGTGCGGGACGAGTTACGCGCCAAAGTTTTGTTCAGGTGAATAGTAATTACAATACTAGAATGTACATTTCCTGAAGAAAATGTGAATGGTGCTTGCAGTGGCAAAATTCGGCACCGGTTGCTAGGGTGCTGTAATTGGTTGCTAGGGCGTGGCTCTGAAGTTGCTGTGTCACTACTTATTGGCTGGCCGAATCAAAAGAGCCCAGCCCCAAGTTTCTATGACATTCTGATCCAAAGATATGATATCACAGATTTTGACCCAATGTTAAGTCTATGGGAGTTTTTTCAGCCGATTTTTTCGTACGCTGTGCGAAAATCGTACACCCAATCGCTTAGAAAAGTCATAGCACACCTCTCCTCAATAAGCCGGTCGATTTGACACCTCATTCATGGGTCTACGACAAACGGTGCGGGACGAGTTACGCGCCAAAGTTTTGTCTAGGTGAATAGTAATTACAATACTAGAATGTACATTTCCTGAAGAAAATGTGAATGGTGCTTGCAGTGGCAAAAATCGGCACCGGTTGCTAGGGTGCTGTAATTGGTTGCTAGGGCGTGGCTATGAAGTTGCTGTGCCACTACTTATTGGCTGGCCGAATCAAAAGAGCCCAGCCCCAAGTCTCTATGACCTTCTGATCCAAAGATATGATCTCACAGATTTTGACCCAATGTTAAGTCTATGGGAGTTTTTTCAACCATTTTTTTCGTACACTGTGCGAACACCGTACACCCGATCGCTTAGAAAAGTCATAGCACACCTCTCCTCAATAAGCCGGTCGATTTGACACCTCATTCGTGGGTCTACGACAAACGGTGCGGGACGAGTTACGCGCCAAAGTTTTGTTCAGGTGAATAGTAATTACAATACTAGAATGTACATTTCCTGAAGAAAATGTGAATGGTGCTTGCAGTGGCAAAATTCGGCACCGGTTTCTAGGGTGTTGTAATTGGTTGCTAGGGCGTGGCTATGAAGTTGCTGTGTCACTACTTATTGGCTGGCCGAATCAAAAGAGCCCAGCCCCAAGTCTCTACGAACTTCTGATCCAAAGATATGATCTCACAGATTTGGACCCCATGTTAAGTCTATGGGAGTTTTTTCAGCCATTTTTTTCGTACGCTGTGCGAACATCGTACACCCGATCGCTTAGAAAAGTCATAGCACACCTCTCCTCAATAAGCCGGTCGATTTGACACCTCATTTGTGGGTCTAGGACAAACGGTGCGGGACGAGTTACGCGCCAAAGTTTTGTTCAGGTGAATAGTAATTACAATACTAGAATGTACATTTCCTGAAGAAAATGTGAATGGTGCTTGCAGTGGCAAAATTCGGCACCGGTTTCTAGGGTGTTGTAATTGGTTGCTAGGGCGTGGCTATGAAGTTGCTGTGTCACTACTTATTGGCTGGCCGAATCAAAAGAGCCCAGCCCCAAGTCTCTACGAACTTCTGATCCAAAGATATGATCTCACAGATTTGGACCCCATGTTAAGTCTATGGGAGTTTTTTCAGCCATTTTTTTCGTACGCTGTGCGAACATCGTACACCCGATCGCTTAGAAAAGTCATAGCACACCTCTCCTCAATAAGCCGGTCGATTTGACACCTCATTTGTGGGTCTAGGACAAACGGTGCGGGACGAGTTACGCGCCAAAGTTTTGTTCAGGTGAATAGTAATTACAATACTAGAATGTACATTTCCTGAAGAAAATGTGAATGGTGCTTGCAGTGGCAAAAATCGGCACCGGTTGCTAGGGTGCTGTAATTGGTTGCTAGGGCGTGGCTATGAAGTTGCTGTGCCACTACTTATTGGCTGGCCGAATCAAAAGAGCCCAGCCCCAAGTCTCTATGACCTTCTGATCCAAAGATATGATCTCACAGATTTTGACCCAATGTTAAGTCTATGGGAGTTTTTTCAACCATTTTTTTCGTACACTGTGCGAACATCGTACACCCTATCGCTTAGAAAAGTCATAGCACACCTCTCCTCAATAAGCCGGTCGATTTGACACCTCATTCGTGGGTCTACGACAAACGGTGCGGGACGAGTTACGCGCCAAAGTTTTGTTCAGGTGAATAGTAATTACAATACTAGAATGTACATTTCCTGAAGAAAATGTGAATGGTGCTTGCAGTGGCAAAATTCGGCACCAGTTGCTAGGGTGCTGTAATTGGTTGCTAGGGCGTGGCTATGAAGTTGCTGTGTCACTACTTATTGGCTGGCCGAATCAAAAGAGCCCAGCCCCAAGTCTCTATGACCTTCTGATCCAAAGATATGATCTCACAGATTTTGACACAATGTTAAGTCTATGGGAGTTTTTTCAGCCGTTTTTTCGTACGCTGTGCGAACATCGTACACCCGATTGCTTAGAAAAGTCATAGCACACCTCTCCTCAATAAGCCGGTCGATTTGACACCTCATTCATGGGTCTACGGCAAACGGTGCAGGACGAGTTACGCGCCAAAGTTTTGTTCAGGTGAATAGTAATTACAATACTAGAATGTACATTTCCTGAAGAAAATGTGAATGGTGCTTGCAGTGGCAAAACTCGGCACTCTTGATTAGCATGATGCTAACATAATTACCGTCCTGCTAGGATGTTTTTAGCAAAATGCTAACATGATTAGCATGTTGCTAGCATGATGCTAACACCCTAAGCATGCTGCTAGCATGTTTTAAACAAAATGCTAGTCATGTTAGCATAATGCTAGCAAAATGCTAACATGATTAGCATAATACTAGCATGATGCTAGCATGATTACCATGTTGCTAGCATTATTTTAACAAGATGCTAATCATGTTAGCATTATGCAAGCAACATGCTAACATCATTAGCATAATGCTAGCATGATGCTAGCATGATTACCATGTTGTTAGCATGTATTTAACAAGATGCTAACATGATTAGCATGTTTGCTAACATGATGCTAACATGATTATCATGCTACTAGCATCATGCTAACACAATTAACATGCCACTAGCATTATTCTAACACATTTTTACTAGTTTGTGTCATGTTTAAACCTTAAGCTAATCACTATTAGCATGTAGCTATTCACTGCTAGCATGTGTAGCATGGTGGAAGTCCAGTTTGCTAGCATGAGTCAAAAGAGCCAACCGCCATGTCTCTATAATGTTCTGATGCAGAAATATAGGTGTTTCAAAACGGTTGCTAGGGTACTCTGTTTGGTTGCTAGGGAGTGGCTTGGCAGCTGCCAATGATGATACTCCAAAGGCTGCTTGACAATATAAACCAACCCCCATGTCTGTACGATGTTCTGACGCAGAGATATAGATCTTGCAAAATGGTTGCTAGGGTACTCTGTTTGGTTGCTAAGGAGTGGCTTGGCAGCTACCAATGATGATACACCAAAGGCTGCTTGCCAGTATGAATGATATAAACCAACCCCCATGCCTCTATGATATTCAGATTTGAAGATATCTGCCTATGCTTTGGGTTGCTAGGGTGCTCTATATGGTTGCTAAGGCGTGGCTATGATGTCTTTAAGGTGATTTGTGATTGGCGGTTTGCTGCCTCGAGTCAAATGAGCCCACCCTCATGTTTCTATGACACTCCTATCCAAAGATATTCCTTTGATCTTTTTCAATGGAAGTCTATGGAACTTGTTGCTATGGTTCTCTATATGGTTGCTAGGGCGTGGCTTGATAGCTTTACAATGATCCTGAGAGACTGATTGGTTGCCTGAGTAAAATGAGCCCACCCCCTTGTCTCTATGACATTGTGATCCAGAGTTATGTTCAATACAAAATCCCTATGTAATTTCCCATAGTAGGAAAAACACAGTACTTCCTGGTTCATGGGCACGGCTTCACCATAGTATGTCTATGGGGCAACTTTGGGCAGCTCTTGCGCCCCAGGGGTACAACTTACACCCCATTTTGAGGTATGGTCTGAGAGAGCCTATCAGGCTCTTCAAACGTGGTAACCCACATGTTTCTATGAAATTCTCGTTAGGAGCTATTACTCATCAAAGTTTGTCCCAATGCAAAGTCTATGGGATTTTTTCGCTACTTTTTCGCCCGCCGGACGAACATCGTACACCCGATCGCTTATAAAAGTCATAGCACACCTGTCCTCAATGAGCCGGTCGATTTGACACCTCATTCATGGGTCTATGACAAAAACTGCGGGAGGAGTAGCGCGCAGAAATTGTGTCCAGAAGAAGAAGAAGAAGAATAATAAGTATGCAGAAGAATAAGAATGGAGCTTTGCCTTTGGCAAGCACCATTAACTAGAATGTACATTTCCTGAAGAAAATGTGAATGGTGCTTGCAGTGGCAAAACTCGGCACTCTTGATTAGCATGATGCTAACATAATTACCGTCCTGCTAGGATGTTTTTAGCAAAATGCTAACATGATTAGCATGTTGCTAGCATGATGCTAACACCCTAAGCATGCTGCTAGCATGTTTTAAACAAAATGCTAGTCATGTTAGCATAATGCTAGCAAAATGCTAACATGATTAGCATAATACTAGCATGATGCTAGCATGATTACCATGTTGCTAGCATTATTTTAACAAGATGCTAATCATGTTAGCATAATGCTAGCAACATGCTAACATCATTAGCATAATGCTAGCATGATGCTAGCATGATTACCATGTTGTTAGCATGTATTTAACAAGATGCTAACATGATTAGCATGTTTGCTAACATGATGCTAACATGATTATCATGCTACTAGCATCATGCTAACACAATTAACATGCCACTAGCATTATTCTAACACATTTTTACTAGTTTGTGTCATGTTTAAACCTTAAGCTAATCACTATTAGCATGTAGCTATTCACTGCTAGCATGTGTAGCATGGTGGAAGTCCAGTTTGCTAGCATGAGTCAAAAGAGCCAACCGCCATGTCTCTATAATGTTCTGATGCAGAAATATAGGTGTTTCAAAACGGTTGCTAGGGTACTCTGTTTGGTTGCTAGGGAGTGGCTTGGCAGCTGCCAATGATGATACTCCAAAGGCTGCTTGACAATATAAACCAACCCCCATGTCTGTACGATGTTCTGACGCAGAGATATAGATCTTGCAAAATGGTTGCTAGGGTACTCTGTTTGGTTGCTAAGGAGTGGCTTGGCAGCTACCAATGATGATACACCAAAGGCTGCTTGCCAGTATGAATGATATAAACCAACCCCCATGCCTCTATGATATTCAGATTTGAAGATATCTGCCTATGCTTTGGGTTGCTAGGGTGCTCTATATGGTTGCTAAGGCGTGGCTATGATGTCTTTAAGGTGATTTGTGATTGGCGGTTTGCTGCCTCGAGTCAAATGAGCCCACCCTCATGTTTCTATGACACTCCTATCCAAAGATATTCCTTTGATCTTTTTCAATGGAAGTCTATGGAACTTGTTGCTATGGTTCTCTATATGGTTGCTAGGGCGTGGCTTGATAGCTTTACAATGATCCTGAGAGACTGATTGGTTGCCTGAGTAAAATGAGCCCACCCCCTTGTCTCTATGACATTGTGATCCAGAGTTATGTTCAATACAAAATCCCTATGTAATTTCCCATAGTAGGAAAAACACAGTACTTCCTGGTTCATGGGCACGGCTTCACCATAGTATGTCTATGGGGCAACTTTGGGCAGCTCTTGCGCCCCAGGGGTACAACTTACACCCCATTTTGAGGTATGGTCTGAGAGAGCCTATCAGGCTCTTCAAACGTGGTAACCCACATGTTTCTATGAAATTCTCGTTAGGAGCTATTACTCATCAAAGTTTGTCCCAATGCAAAGTCTATGGGATTTTTTTCGCTACTTTTTCGCCCGCCGGACGAACATCGTACACCCGATCGCTTATAAAAGTCATAGCACACCTGTCCTCAATGAGCCGGTCGATTTGACACCTCATTCATGGGTCTATGACAAAAACTGCGGGAGGAGTAGCGCGCAGAAATTGTGTCCAGAAGAAGAAGAAGAAGAATAATAAGTATGCAGAAGAATAAGAATGGAGCTTTGCCTTTGGCAAGCACCATTAACTAGAATGTACATTTCCTGAAGAAAATGTGAATGGTGCTTGCAGTGGCAAAATTCGGCACCGGTTTCTAGGGTGTTGTAATTGGTTGCTAGGGCGTGGCTATGAAGTTGCTGTGTCACTACTTATTGGCTGGCCGAATCAAAAGAGCCCAGCCCCAAGTCTCTACGAACTTCTGATCCAAAGATATGATCTCACAGATTTGGACCCCATGTTAAGTCTATGGGAGTTTTTTCAGCCATTTTTTTCGTACGCTGTGCGAACATCGTACACCCGATCGCTTAGAAAAGTCATAGCACACCTCTCCTCAATAAGCCGGTCGATTTGACACCTCATTTGTGGGTCTAGGACAAACGGTGCGGGACGCGTTACGCGCCAAAGTTTTGTTCAGGTGAATAGTAATTACAATACTAGAATGTACATTTCCTGAAGAAAATGTGAATGGTGCTTGCAGTGGCAAAATTCGGCACCGGTTTCTAGGGTGTTGTAATTGGTTGCTAGGGCGTGGCTATGAAGTTGCTGTGTCACTACTTATTGGCTGGCCGAATCAAAAGAGCCCAGCCCCAAGTCTCTACGAACTTCTGATCCAAAGATATGATCTCACAGATTTGGACCCCATGTTAAGTCTATGGGAGTTTTTTCAGCCATTTTTTTCGTACGCTGTGCGAACATCGTACACCCGATCGCTTAGAAAAGTCATAGCACACCTCTCCTCAATAAGCCGGTCGATTTGACACCTCATTTGTGGGTCTAGGACAAACGGTGCGGGACGAGTTACGCGCCAAAGTTTTGTTCAGGTGAATAGTAATTACAATACTAGAATGTACATTTCCTGAAGAAAATGTGAATGGTGCTTGCAGTGGCAAAAATCGGCACCGGTTGCTAGGGTGCTGTAATTGGTTGCTAGGGCGTGGCTATGAAGTTGCTGTGCCACTACTTATTGGCTGGCCGAATCAAAAGAGCCCAGCCCCAAGTCTCTATGACCTTCTGATCCAAAGATATGATCTCACAGATTTTGACCCAATGTTAAGTCTATGGGAGTTTTTTCAACCATTTTTTTCGTACACTGTGCGAACATCGTACACCCTATCGCTTAGAAAAGTCATAGCACACCTCTCCTCAATAAGCCGGTCGATTTGACACCTCATTCGTGGGTCTACGACAAACGGTGCGGGACGAGTTACGCGCCAAAGTTTTGTTCAGGTGAATAGTAATTACAATACTAGAATGTACATTTCCTGAAGAAAATGTGAATGGTGCTTGCAGTGGCAAAATTCGGCACCAGTTGCTAGGGTGCTGTAATTGGTTGCTAGGGCGTGGCTATGAAGTTGCTGTGTCACTACTTATTGGCTGGCCGAATCAAAAGAGCCCAGCCCCAAGTCTCTATGACCTTCTGATCCAAAGATATGATCTCACAGATTTTGACACAATGTTAAGTCTATGGGAGTTTTTTCAGCCGTTTTTTCGTACGCTGTGCGAACATCGTACACCCGATTGCTTAGAAAAGTCATAGCACACCTCTCCTCAATAAGCCGGTCGATTTGACACCTCATTCATGGGTCTACGGCAAACGGTGCAGGACGAGTTACGCGCCAAAGTTTTGTTCAGGTGAATAGTAATTACAATACTAGAATGTACATTTCCTGAAGAAAATGTGAATGGTGCTTGCAGTGGCAAAACTCGGCACTCTTGATTAGCATGATGCTAACATAATTACCGTCCTGCTAGGATGTTTTTAGCAAAATGCTAACATGATTAGCATGTTGCTAGCATGATGCTAACACCCTAAGCATGCTGCTAGCATGTTTTAAACAAAATGCTAGTCATGTTAGCATAATGCTAGCAAAATGCTAACATGATTAGCATAATACTAGCATGATGCTAGCATGATTACCATGTTGCTAGCATTATTTTAACAAGATGCTAATCATGTTAGCATAATGCTAGCAACATGCTAACATCATTAGCATAATGCTAGCATGATGCTAGCATGATTACCATGTTGTTAGCATGTATTTAACAAGATGCTAACATGATTAGCATGTTTGCTAACATGATGCTAACATGATTATCATGCTACTAGCATCATGCTAACACAATTAACATGCCACTAGCATTATTCTAACACATTTTTACTAGTTTGTGTCATGTTTAAACCTTAAGCTAATCACTATTAGCATGTAGCTATTCACTGCTAGCATGTGTAGCATGGTGGAAGTCCAGTTTGCTAGCATGAGTCAAAAGAGCCAACCGCCATGTCTCTATAATGTTCTGATGCAGAAATATAGGTGTTTCAAAACGGTTGCTAGGGTACTCTGTTTGGTTGCTAGGGAGTGGCTTGGCAGCTGCCAATGATGATACTCCAAAGGCTGCTTGACAATATAAACCAACCCCCATGTCTGTACGATGTTCTGACGCAGAGATATAGATCTTGCAAAATGGTTGCTAGGGTACTCTGTTTGGTTGCTAAGGAGTGGCTTGGCAGCTACCAATGATGATACACCAAAGGCTGCTTGCCAGTATGAATGATATAAACCAACCCCCATGCCTCTATGATATTCAGATTTGAAGATATCTGCCTATGCTTTGGGTTGCTAGGGTGCTCTATATGGTTGCTAAGGCGTGGCTATGATGTCTTTAAGGTGATTTGTGATTGGCGGTTTGCTGCCTCGAGTCAAATGAGCCCACCCTCATGTTTCTATGACACTCCTATCCAAAGATATTCCTTTGATCTTTTTCAATGGAAGTCTATGGAACTTGTTGCTATGGTTCTCTATATGGTTGCTAGGGCGTGGCTTGATAGCTTTACAATGATCCTGAGAGACTGATTGGTTGCCTGAGTAAAATGAGCCCACCCCCTTGTCTCTATGACATTGTGATCCAGAGTTATGTTCAATACAAAATCCCTATGTAATTTCCCATAGTAGGAAAAACACAGTACTTCCTGGTTCATGGGCACGGCTTCACCATAGTATGTCTATGGGGCAACTTTGGGCAGCTCTTGCGCCCCAGGGGTACAACTTACACCCCATTTTGAGGTATGGTCTGAGAGAGCCTATCAGGCTCTTCAAACGTGGTAACCCACATGTTTCTATGAAATTCTCGTTAGGAGCTATTACTCATCAAAGTTTGTCCCAATGCAAAGTCTATGGGATTTTTTTCGCTACTTTTTCGCCCGCCGGACGAACATCGTACACCCGATCGCTTATAAAAGTCATAGCACACCTGTCCTCAATGAGCCGGTCGATTTGACACCTCATTCATGGGTCTATGACAAAAACTGCGGGAGGAGTAGCGCGCAGAAATTGTGTCCAGAAGAAGAAGAAGAAGAATAATAAGTATGCAGAAGAATAAGAATGGAGCTTTGCCTTTGGCAAGCACCATTAACTAGAATGTACATTTCCTGAAGAAAATGTGAATGGTGCTTGCAGTGGCAAAATTCGGCACCGGTTGCTAGGGTGCTGTAATTGGTTGCTAGGGCGTGGCTATGAAGTTGCTGTGTCACTACTTATTGGCTGGACGAATCAAAAGAGCCCAGCCCCAAGTCTCTATGACCTTCTGATCCAAAGATATAATCTCACATATTCTGACCCAATGTTAAGTCTATGGGAGTTTTTCAGACGTTTTTATCGTATGCTGTGCGAACATCGTACACCCGATCGCTTAGAAAAGTCATAGCACACCTCTCCTCAATAAGCCGTTCGATTTGACACCTCATTTGTGGGTCTACGACAAACGGTGCGGGACGAGTTACGCGCCAAAGTTTTGTTCAGGTGAATAGTAATTACAATACTAGAATGTACATTTCCTGAAGAAAATGTGAATGGTGCTTGCAGTGGCAAAATTCGGCACCGGTTGCTAGGGTGCTGTAATTGGTTGCTAGGGCGTGGCCATAAAGTCACTACTTATTGGCGGCTTGATAGGCCGAGCCAAAAGAGCCCAGCCCCAAGTCTCTATGACCATGTAAACCAAAGATATGATCTCACAGATTTGGCCCCCATGTTAAGTCTATGGGAGTTTTTTCAGCCGTTTTTTCGTACGCTGTGCGAACATCGTACACCCAATCGCTTAGAAAAGTCATAGCACACCTCTCCTCAATAAGCCGGTCGATTTGACACCTCATTCGTGGGTCTGCGACAAACGGTGCGGGACGAGTTACGCGCCAAAGTTTTGTTCAGGTGAATAGTAATTACAATACTAGAATGTACATTTCCTGAAGAAAATGTGAATGGTGCTTGCAGTGGCAAAATTCGGCACCGGTTGCTAGGGTGCTGTAATTGGTTGCTAGGGCGTGGCTCTGAAGTTGCTGTGTCACTACTTATTGGCTGGCCGAATCAAAAGAGCCCAGCCCCAAGTTTCTATGACATTCTGATCCAAAGATATGATATCACAGATTTTGACCCAATGTTAAGTCTATGGGAGTTTTTTCAGCCGATTTTTTCGTACGCTGTGCGAAAATCGTACACCCAATCGCTTAGAAAAGTCATAGCACACCTCTCCTCAATAAGCCGGTCGATTTGACACCTCATTCATGGGTCTACGACAAACGGTGCGGGACGAGTTACGCGCCAAAGTTTTGTCTAGGTGAATAGTAATTACAATACTAGAATGTACATTTCCTGAAGAAAATGTGAATGGTGCTTGCAGTGGCAAAAATCGGCACCGGTTGCTAGGGTGCTGTAATTGGTTGCTAGGGCGTGGCTATGAAGTTGCTGTGCCACTACTTATTGGCTGGCCGAATCAAAAGAGCCCAGCCCCAAGTCTCTATGACCTTCTGATCCAAAGATATGATCTCACAGATTTTGACCCAATGTTAAGTCTATGGGAGTTTTTTCAACCATTTTTTTCGTACACTGTGCGAACACCGTACACCCGATCGCTTAGAAAAGTCATAGCACACCTCTCCTCAATAAGCCGGTCGATTTGACACCTCATTCGTGGGTCTACGACAAACGGTGCGGGACGAGTTACGCGCCAAAGTTTTGTTCAGGTGAATAGTAATTACAATACTAGAATGTACATTTCCTGAAGAAAATGTGAATGGTGCTTGCAGTGGCAAAATTCGGCACCGGTTTCTAGGGTGTTGTAATTGGTTGCTAGGGCGTGGCTATGAAGTTGCTGTGTCACTACTTATTGGCTGGCCGAATCAAAAGAGCCCAGCCCCAAGTCTCTACGAACTTCTGATCCAAAGATATGATCTCACAGATTTGGACCCCATGTTAAGTCTATGGGAGTTTTTTCAGCCATTTTTTTCGTACGCTGTGCGAACATCGTACACCCGATCGCTTAGAAAAGTCATAGCACACCTCTCCTCAATAAGCCGGTCGATTTGACACCTCATTTGTGGGTCTAGGACAAACGGTGCGGGACGAGTTACGCGCCAAAGTTTTGTTCAGGTGAATAGTAATTACAATACTAGAATGTACATTTCCTGAAGAAAATGTGAATGGTGCTTGCAGTGGCAAAATTCGGCACCGGTTTCTAGGGTGTTGTAATTGGTTGCTAGGGCGTGGCTATGAAGTTGCTGTGTCACTACTTATTGGCTGGCCGAATCAAAAGAGCCCAGCCCCAAGTCTCTACGAACTTCTGATCCAAAGATATGATCTCACAGATTTGGACCCCATGTTAAGTCTATGGGAGTTTTTTCAGCCATTTTTTTCGTACGCTGTGCGAACATCGTACACCCGATCGCTTAGAAAAGTCATAGCACACCTCTCCTCAATAAGCCGGTCGATTTGACACCTCATTTGTGGGTCTAGGACAAACGGTGCGGGACGAGTTACGCGCCAAAGTTTTGTTCAGGTGAATAGTAATTACAATACTAGAATGTACATTTCCTGAAGAAAATGTGAATGGTGCTTGCAGTGGCAAAAATCGGCACCGGTTGCTAGGGTGCTGTAATTGGTTGCTAGGGCGTGGCTATGAAGTTGCTGTGCCACTACTTATTGGCTGGCCGAATCAAAAGAGCCCAGCCCCAAGTCTCTATGACCTTCTGATCCAAAGATATGATCTCACAGATTTTGACCCAATGTTAAGTCTATGGGAGTTTTTTCAACCATTTTTTTCGTACACTGTGCGAACATCGTACACCCTATCGCTTAGAAAAGTCATAGCACACCTCTCCTCAATAAGCCGGTCGATTTGACACCTCATTCGTGGGTCTACGACAAACGGTGCGGGACGAGTTACGCGCCAAAGTTTTGTTCAGGTGAATAGTAATTACAATACTAGAATGTACATTTCCTGAAGAAAATGTGAATGGTGCTTGCAGTGGCAAAATTCGGCACCAGTTGCTAGGGTGCTGTAATTGGTTGCTAGGGCGTGGCTATGAAGTTGCTGTGTCACTACTTATTGGCTGGCCGAATCAAAAGAGCCCAGCCCCAAGTCTCTATGACCTTCTGATCCAAAGATATGATCTCACAGATTTTGACACAATGTTAAGTCTATGGGAGTTTTTTCAGCCGTTTTTTCGTACGCTGTGCGAACATCGTACACCCGATTGCTTAGAAAAGTCATAGCACACCTCTCCTCAATAAGCCGGTCGATTTGACACCTCATTCATGGGTCTACGGCAAACGGTGCAGGACGAGTTACGCGCCAAAGTTTTGTTCAGGTGAATAGTAATTACAATACTAGAATGTACATTTCCTGAAGAAAATGTGAATGGTGCTTGCAGTGGCAAAACTCGGCACTCTTGATTAGCATGATGCTAACATAATTACCGTCCTGCTAGGATGTTTTTAGCAAAATGCTAACATGATTAGCATGTTGCTAGCATGATGCTAACACCCTAAGCATGCTGCTAGCATGTTTTAAACAAAATGCTAGTCATGTTAGCATAATGCTAGCAAAATGCTAACATGATTAGCATAATACTAGCATGATGCTAGCATGATTACCATGTTGCTAGCATTATTTTAACAAGATGCTAATCATGTTAGCATAATGCTAGCAACATGCTAACATCATTAGCATAATGCTAGCATGATGCTAGCATGATTACCATGTTGTTAGCATGTATTTAACAAGATGCTAACATGATTAGCATGTTTGCTAACATGATGCTAACATGATTATCATGCTACTAGCATCATGCTAACACAATTAACATGCCACTAGCATTATTCTAACACATTTTTACTAGTTTGTGTCATGTTTAAACCTTAAGCTAATCACTATTAGCATGTAGCTATTCACTGCTAGCATGTGTAGCATGGTGGAAGTCCAGTTTGCTAGCATGAGTCAAAAGAGCCAACCGCCATGTCTCTATAATGTTCTGATGCAGAAATATAGGTGTTTCAAAACGGTTGCTAGGGTACTCTGTTTGGTTGCTAGGGAGTGGCTTGGCAGCTGCCAATGATGATACTCCAAAGGCTGCTTGACAATATAAACCAACCCCCATGTCTGTACGATGTTCTGACGCAGAGATATAGATCTTGCAAAATGGTTGCTAGGGTACTCTGTTTGGTTGCTAAGGAGTGGCTTGGCAGCTACCAATGATGATACACCAAAGGCTGCTTGCCAGTATGAATGATATAAACCAACCCCCATGCCTCTATGATATTCAGATTTGAAGATATCTGCCTATGCTTTGGGTTGCTAGGGTGCTCTATATGGTTGCTAAGGCGTGGCTATGATGTCTTTAAGGTGATTTGTGATTGGCGGTTTGCTGCCTCGAGTCAAATGAGCCCACCCTCATGTTTCTATGACACTCCTATCCAAAGATATTCCTTTGATCTTTTTCAATGGAAGTCTATGGAACTTGTTGCTATGGTTCTCTATATGGTTGCTAGGGCGTGGCTTGATAGCTTTACAATGATCCTGAGAGACTGATTGGTTGCCTGAGTAAAATGAGCCCACCCCCTTGTCTCTATGACATTGTGATCCAGAGTTATGTTCAATACAAAATCCCTATGTAATTTCCCATAGTAGGAAAAACACAGTACTTCCTGGTTCATGGGCACGGCTTCACCATAGTATGTCTATGGGGCAACTTTGGGCAGCTCTTGCGCCCCAGGGGTACAACTTACACCCCATTTTGAGGTATGGTCTGAGAGAGCCTATCAGGCTCTTCAAACGTGGTAACCCACATGTTTCTATGAAATTCTCGTTAGGAGCTATTACTCATCAAAGTTTGTCCCAATGCAAAGTCTATGGGATTTTTTCGCTACTTTTTCGCCCGCCGGACGAACATCGTACACCCGATCGCTTATAAAAGTCATAGCACACCTGTCCTCAATGAGCCGGTCGATTTGACACCTCATTCATGGGTCTATGACAAAAACTGCGGGAGGAGTAGCGCGCAGAAATTGTGTCCAGAAGAAGAAGAAGAAGAATAATAAGTATGCAGAAGAATAAGAATGGAGCTTTGCCTTTGGCAAGCACCATTAACTAGAATGTACATTTCCTGAAGAAAATGTGAATGGTGCTTGCAGTGGCAAAACTCGGCACTCTTGATTAGCATGATGCTAACATAATTACCGTCCTGCTAGGATGTTTTTAGCAAAATGCTAACATGATTAGCATGTTGCTAGCATGATGCTAACACCCTAAGCATGCTGCTAGCATGTTTTAAACAAAATGCTAGTCATGTTAGCATAATGCTAGCAAAATGCTAACATGATTAGCATAATACTAGCATGATGCTAGCATGATTACCATGTTGCTAGCATTATTTTAACAAGATGCTAATCATGTTAGCATAATGCTAGCAACATGCTAACATCATTAGCATAATGCTAGCATGATGCTAGCATGATTACCATGTTGTTAGCATGTATTTAACAAGATGCTAACATGATTAGCATGTTTGCTAACATGATGCTAACATGATTATCATGCTACTAGCATCATGCTAACACAATTAACATGCCACTAGCATTATTCTAACACATTTTTACTAGTTTGTGTCATGTTTAAACCTTAAGCTAATCACTATTAGCATGTAGCTATTCACTGCTAGCATGTGTAGCATGGTGGAAGTCCAGTTTGCTAGCATGAGTCAAAAGAGCCAACCGCCATGTCTCTATAATGTTCTGATGCAGAAATATAGGTGTTTCAAAACGGTTGCTAGGGTACTCTGTTTGGTTGCTAGGGAGTGGCTTGGCAGCTGCCAATGATGATACTCCAAAGGCTGCTTGACAATATAAACCAACCCCCATGTCTGTACGATGTTCTGACGCAGAGATATAGATCTTGCAAAATGGTTGCTAGGGTACTCTGTTTGGTTGCTAAGGAGTGGCTTGGCAGCTACCAATGATGATACACCAAAGGCTGCTTGCCAGTATGAATGATATAAACCAACCCCCATGCCTCTATGATATTCAGATTTGAAGATATCTGCCTATGCTTTGGGTTGCTAGGGTGCTCTATATGGTTGCTAAGGCGTGGCTATGATGTCTTTAAGGTGATTTGTGATTGGCGGTTTGCTGCCTCGAGTCAAATGAGCCCACCCTCATGTTTCTATGACACTCCTATCCAAAGATATTCCTTTGATCTTTTTCAATGGAAGTCTATGGAACTTGTTGCTATGGTTCTCTATATGGTTGCTAGGGCGTGGCTTGATAGCTTTACAATGATCCTGAGAGACTGATTGGTTGCCTGAGTAAAATGAGCCCACCCCCTTGTCTCTATGACATTGTGATCCAGAGTTATGTTCAATACAAAATCCCTATGTAATTTCCCATAGTAGGAAAAACACAGTACTTCCTGGTTCATGGGCACGGCTTCACCATAGTATGTCTATGGGGCAACTTTGGGCAGCTCTTGCGCCCCAGGGGTACAACTTACACCCCATTTTGAGGTATGGTCTGAGAGAGCCTATCAGGCTCTTCAAACGTGGTAACCCACATGTTTCTATGAAATTCTCGTTAGGAGCTATTACTCATCAAAGTTTGTCCCAATGCAAAGTCTATGGGATTTTTTTCGCTACTTTTTCGCCCGCCGGACGAACATCGTACACCCGATCGCTTATAAAAGTCATAGCACACCTGTCCTCAATGAGCCGGTCGATTTGACACCTCATTCATGGGTCTATGACAAAAACTGCGGGAGGAGTAGCGCGCAGAAATTGTGTCCAGAAGAAGAAGAAGAAGAATAATAAGTATGCAGAAGAATAAGAATGGAGCTTTGCCTTTGGCAAGCACCATTAACTAGAATGTACATTTCCTGAAGAAAATGTGAATGGTGCTTGCAGTGGCAAAATTCGACACTCGGTTGCTAGGCGGTTGCTAAGGTACTTGGGGTGGTTGCTAAGGTGTTGCTAGGCGGTTGCTATGGTGTTCTGGGTGGTTGCTAGGCGGTTGCTATGGTAACCTGGGTGGTTGCTAGGGTGTTGCTAGGTGGTTGGTAGTTGTCAGAGATAGTTACTGTGGAGTTTCTATAGAGTTCCTGGCGTGTTCTCTGCCCACTTTAGCACTTAGCTAATCACTATTAGCATGTAGCTATTAACTGCTAGCATGTGTAGCATGTTGGAAGTCCAGTTTGCTAGCATGAGTCAAAAGAGCCAACCGCCATGTCTCTATGATGCTCTGATGCAGAGATATAGATATTTTGCTAAACGGTTGCTAAGGTACTCTGTTTGGTTGCTAGGGAGTGGCTTGGCAGCTGCCAGTAATGATAAACCAAAGGCTGCTTGCCAGTATGAATGCTATAAACCAACCCCTATGCCTCTATGATATTCAGATTTGAAGATATCTGCCTATGCTTTGGGTTGCTAGGGTGCTCTAAATGGTTGCTAAGGCGTGGCTATGATGTCTTTAAGGTGATTTGTGATTGGCAGTTTGCTGCCTCGAGTCAAATGAGCCCACCCTCATGTTTGTACGACACTCCTATCCAAAGATATTCCTTTGATCTTTTTCAATGGAAGTCTATGGAGCATGTTACTAAGGTGCTCTATATGGTTGCTAGGGCGTGGCTTGATAGCTTCACAATGATCCGGAGAGACTGATTGGTTGCCTGAGTAAAATGAGCCCACCCCCTTGTCTCTATGACACTGCAATCCAGAGTTATGTTCAATACAAAATCCCTATGTAATTTCCCATAGTAGGAAAAACACAGTACTTCCTGGTTCATGGGCACGGCTTCACCATAGTATGTCTATGGGGCAATTTTGGGCAGCTCTTGCGCCCCAGGGGTACAACTTACACCCCATATTGAGGTATGGGCTGACAGAGCTTGCCAGCCTCTTCAAACGTGGTAACCCACATGTTTCTACGAAATTCTCGCTCGGAACAATGACTCGTCAAAGTTTGTCGCAATGCAAAGTCTATGGGATTTTTTTCGCTACTTTTTCGCCCGCCTGACGAACATCGTACACCCGATCGCTTATAAAAGTCATAGCACAGCTCTCCTCAATGAGCCGATCGATTTGACACCTCATTCATGGGTCTAGGACAAACGCTGCGGAAGGAGTAGCGCACAGAAATAAAAGTGGAAGAAAATGAGTGTCTGTGTCTGAGAGAGAAAGGCTTCTAAGGGCCTGCGTGTGTGAGTGTGTGTGAGAAAGTGACAGTTGAAATTCAAATTTCTGAAGATTCCGCCATTGAAAGTCAATGGGACTTTTTGGCCGCTTTTTCGCCCCCCTGTGCGAACGTCGTTGGTCCGATCGCTTATAAAAATCATAACACATATCTCCTCAATGAGCCGGTCGATTTGACACCTCATTCATGGGTCTAGGACAAACACTGCGGGAGGAGTAGCGCGCAGAAATAAAAGTGGAAGAAAATGAGTGTCTGTGTCTGAGAGAGAAAGGCTTTTAAGGGCCTGCATGTGTGAGTGTGTGTGAGAAAGTGACAGTTGAGAGAGACGGAATGTTCGTGAATTTGAATTTTTCAATGTAAGTCAATGGGACTTTTTTGGCCGCTTTTTCGACCGCTGTGCGAAAATCGTTGGTCCGATCGCTTATAAAAGTCATAGCACACCTGTCCTCAATGAGCCGGTCGATTTGACACCTCATTCATGGGTCTATGACAAAAACTGCGGGAGGAGTAGCGCGCAGAAATTGTGTCCAGAAGAAGAAGAAGAAGAATAATAAGTATGCAGAAGAATAAGAATGGAGCTTTGCCTTTGGCAAGCACCATTAATAATAATAATAATAAGTATGCAGGAGAATAAGAATGGAGCTTTGCCTTTGGCAAGCACCATTAACTAGAATGTACATTTCCTGAAGAAAATGTGAATGGTGCTTGCAGTGGCAAAATTCGGCACCCGGTTGCTAGGGTGCTGTAATTGGTTGCTAGGGCGTGGCTATGAAGCTGCTGTGTCACTACTCATTGGATGGCCGAGTCAAACGAGCCCAGCCCCAAGTCTCTACGACCTTCTGATCCAAAGATATGATCTCACAGATTTGGCCCCCATGTTAAGTCTATGGGACTTTTTTGAGCCGTTTTTTCGTACGCTGTGCGAACATCGTACACCCGATCGCTTAGAAAAGTCATAGCACACCTCTCCTCAATAAGCCGGTCGATTTGACACCTCATTCGTGGGTCTACGACAAACGGTGTGGGACGAGTTACGCGCCAAAGTTTTGTTCAGGTGAATAGTAATTACAATACTAGAATGTACATTTCCTGAAGAAAATGTGAATGGTGCTTGCAGTGGCAAAATTCTGCACCGGTTGCTAGGGTGCTGTAATTGGTTGCTAGGGCGTGGCTATGAAGTCACTAATTATTGGCTGCTTGATAGGCCAAGTCAAAAGAGCCTAGCCCCAAGTCTCTATGACCTTCTGATCCAAAGATATGATCTCACAGATTTGGTCCCCATGTTAAGTCTATGGGACATTTTTCAGACGATTTTTCGTCCGCTGTGCAAACATCGTACACCCGATCGCATAGAAAAGTCATAGCACACCTCTCCTCAATAAGCCGGTCGATTTGACACCTCATTCATGGGTCTACGACAAACGGTGCAGGACGAGTTACGCGCCAAAGTTTTGTCTAGGTGAATAGTAATTACAATACTAGAATGTACATTTCCTGAAGAAAATGTGAATGGTGCTTGCAGTGGCAAAAATCGGCACCGGTTGCTAAGGTGCTGTAATTGGTTGCTAGGGCGTGGCTATGAAGTTGCTGTGTCACTACTTATTGGCTGGCCGAATCAAAAGAGCCCAGCCCCAAGTCTCTATGACCTTCTGATCCAAAGATATGATCTCATAGATTTTGACTCAATGTTAAGTCTATGGGAGTTTTTTCAGCCAATTTTTTCGTACACTGTGCGAACATCGTACACCCGATCGCTTAGAAAAGTCATAGCACACCTCTCCTCAATAAGCCGGTCGATTTGACACCTCATTCGTGGGTATACAACAAACGGTGCGGGACGAGTTACGCGCCAAAGTTTTGTTCAGGTGAATAGTAATTACAATACTAGAATGTACATTTCCTGAAGAAAATGTGAATGGTGCTTGCAGTGGCAAAATTCGGCACCGGTTGCTAGGGTGCTGTAATTGGTTGCTAGGGCGTGGCTATGAAGTTGCTGTGTCACTACTTATTGGCTGGCCGAATCAAAAGAGCACAGCTCCAAGTCTCTATGACCTTCTGATCCAAAGATATGATCTCACAGATTTTGACCCAATGTTAAGTCTATGGGAGTTTTTTCAGCCAATTTTTTCGTATGCTGCGCGAACATCGTACACCCGATCACTTAGAAAAGTCATAGCACACCTCTCCTCAATAAGCCGGTCGATTTGACACCTCATTCATGGGTCTATGAAAAACGGTGCGGGACGAGTTACACGCCAAAGTTTTGTTCAGGTGAATAGTAATTACAATACTAGAATGTACATTTCCTGAAGAAAATGTGAATGGTGCTTGCAGTGGCAAAACACCTGACTCGGTTGCTAGGGTGCTGTAATTGGTTGCTAGGGCGTGGCTATGAAGTTGCTGTGTCACTACTTATTGGCTGGCCGAATCAGAAGAGCCCAGCCCCAAGTCTCTACGACCTTCTAAACCAAAGATATGATCTCACAGATTTGGCCCCCATGTTGTCTATGGGAGTTTTTTCAGCCGTTTTTTCGTACGCTGTGCGAACATCGTACACCCGATCGCTTAGAAAAGTCATAGCACACCTATCCTCAATAAGCCGGTCGATTTGACACCTCATTCGTGGGTCTACGACAAACGGTGCGGGACGAGTTACGCGCCAAAGTTTTGTTCAGGTGAATAGTAATTACAATACTAGAATGTACATTTCCTGAAGAAAATGTGAATGGTGCTTGCAGTGGCAAAATTCGGCACCGGTTGCTAGGGTGCTGTAATTGGTTGCTAGGGTGTGGCTATGAAGTTGCTGTGTCACTAATTATTGGCTGGCCGAATCAAAAGAGCCCAGCCCCAAGTCTCTATGACCTTCTGATCCAAAGATATGATCTCACAGATTTTGACCCAATGTTAAGTCTATGGGAGTTTTTTCAGACGTTTTTTTCGTACACTGTGCGAACATCGTACACCCGATCGCTTAGAAAATTCATAGCACACCTCTCCTCAATAAGCCGGTCGATTTGACACCTCATTCGTGGGTCTACGACAAACTGTGCGGGACGAGTTACGCGCCAAAGTTTTGTTCAGGTGAATAGTAATTACAATACTAGAATGTACATTTCCTGAAGAAATGTGAATGGTGCTTGCAGTGGCAAAATTCGCCACTCGGTTGCTAGGTTGCTGTAATTGGTTGCTAGGGCGTGGCCATGAAGTCACTACTTATTGGCGGCTTGATAGGCCGAGTCAAAAGAGCCCAGCCCCAAGTCTCTATGACCTTCTAAACCAAAGATATGATCTCACAGATTTGGCCCCCATGTTAAGTCTATGGGAGTTTTTTCAGCCGTTTTTTCGTACGCTGTGCGAACATCGTACACCCGATCGCTTAGAAAAGTCATAGCACACCTCTCCTCAATAAGCCGGTCGATTTAACACCTCATTCATGGGTCTACGTCAAAAACTGCGAGACGAGTTACGCGCCAAAGTTTTGTTCAGGTGAATAGTAATTACAATACTAGAATGTACATTTCCTGAAGAAAATGTGAATGGTGCTTGCAGTGGCAAAACTATGCTAACATAATTACCGTCCTGCTAGGATGTTTTTAGCAAGATGCTAACATGATTAGCATGTTGCTACCATGATGCTAACACCCTTAGCATGCTGCTAACATGTTTTAAACAATATGCTAATCATGTTAGCATAATGCTAGCAACATGCTAACATGATTAGCATGGTTTTAACAAGATGATAACATGATTAGCATGTTTGCTAGCATGATGCTAACATGATTAGCATGTTTGCTAGCATGATGCTAACATGATTAGCATGCTACTAACATGATGCTAACACAATTAGCATGTTACCAGCATGATGCTAACACATTTTTACTAGTTTGTGTCATGTTTAAACCCTAAGCTAATCACTATTAGCATGTAGCTATTCACTGCTAGCATGTGTAGCATGTTGGAAGTCCAGTTTGCTAGCATTAGTCAAAAGAGCCATCCGCCATGTCTCTATGATGCTCTGATGCAGAGATATAGATATTGCTAAACGGTTGCTAGGGTACTCTGTTTGGTTGCTAGGGAGTGGCTTGGCAGCTACCAATGATGATACTCCAAAGGCTGCTTGACAATATAAACCAACACCCATGTCTTTACGATGTTCTGATGCAGAGATATAGATCTTGCAAAACGGTTGCTAGGGTACTCTGTTTGGTTGCTAGGGAGTGGCTTGGCAGCTGCCAGTAATGATAAACCAAAGGCTGCTTGCCAGTATGAATGATATAAACCAACCCCCATGCCTCTATGATATTCAGATTTGAAGATATCTGCCTATGCTTTGGGTTGCTAGGGTGCTCTAAAATGGTTGCTAAGGCGTGGCTATGATGGCTTTAAGGTTATTTGTGATTGGCGGTTTGCTGCCTCGAGTCAAACGAGCCCACCCTCATGTTTGTATGACACTCCTATCCAAAGATATTCCTTTGATCTTTTTCAATGGAAGTCTATGGAGCTTGTTACTAAGGTACTATCTATGGTTGCTAGGGCGTGGCTTGATAGCTTTAAAATTATCTTGATAGAGACAAGGGGGTGGGCTCATTTTACTCAGGCAACCAATCAGTCTATGACATTGTGATCCAGAGTTATGACTTGTCAAAGTTCGTCCCAATGTTAAGTCTATGGGATTTTTCGCCCGATTTTTCGCCCGTCGGACGAACATCGTACACCTGATCGCTTAGAAAAGTCATAGCACACCTCTCCTCAATAAGCCGGTCGATTTGACACCTCATTCATGGGTCTAGGACAAAAGCTGCGGGAGGAGTAGCGCGCCAAAATTTTGTGTGGAATAATAATAATAATAATAATAATAAGTATGCAGGAGAATAAGAATGGAGCTTTGCCTTTGGCAAGCACCATTAACTAGAATGTACATTTCCTGAAGAAAATGTGAATGGTGCTTGCAGTGGCAAAATTCGGCACCCGGTTGCTAGGGTGCTGTAATTGGTTGCTAGGGTGTGGCCATGAAGTCACTACTTATTGGCAGCTTGATAGGCCGAGTCAAAAGAGCCCAGCCCCAAGTCTCTATGACCTTCTAAACCAAAGATATGATCTCACAGATTTTGACCCCATGTTAAGTCTATGGGAGTTGTTTCAGCCATTTTTTTCGTACGCTGTGCGAACATCGTACACACGATCGCTTAGAAAAGTCATAGCACACCTCTCCTCAATAACCTGGTCGATTTGACACCTCATTTGTGGGTCTACGACAAATGGTGCGGGACGAGTTACGCGCCAAAGTTTTGTTCAGGTGAATAGTAATTACAATACTAGAATGTACATTTCCTGAAGAAAATGTGAATGGTGCTTGCAGTGGCAAAATTCGCCACTCGGTTGCTAGGTTGCTGTAATTGGTTGCTAGGGCGTGGCCATGAAGTCACTACTTATTGGCGGCTTGATAGGCCGAGTCAAAAGAGCCCAGCCCCAAGTCTCTATGACCTTCTAAACCAAAGATATGATCTCACAGATTTGGCCCCCATGTTAAGTCTATGGGAGTTTTTTCAGCCGTTTTTTCGTACGCTGTGCGAACATCGTACACCCGATCGCTTAGAAAAGTCATAGCACACCTCTCCTCAATAAGCCGGTCGATTTAACACCTCATTCGTGGGTCTACGTCAAAAACTGCGAGACGAGTTACGCGCCAAAGTTTTGTTCAGGTGAATAGTAATTACAATACTAGAATGTACATTTCCTGAAGAAAATGTGAATGGTGCTTGCAGTGGCAAAATTCGGCACCGGTTGCTAGGGTGCTGTAATTGGTTGCTAGGGCGTGGCCATAAAGTCATTACTTATTGGCGGCTTGATAGGCCGAGCCAAAAGAGCCCAGCCCCAAGTCTCTATGACCATCTAAACCAAAGATATGATCTCACAGATTTGGCCCCCATGTTAAGTCTATGGGAGTTTTTTCAGCCGTTTTTTCGTACGCTGTGCGAACATCGTACACCCGATCGCTTAGAAAAGTCATAGCACACCTCTCCTCAATAAGCCGGTCGATTTGACACCTCATTCGTGGGTCTACGACAAAAACTGCGGGACGAGTTACGCGCCAAAGTTTTGTTCAGGTGAATAGTAATTACAATACTAGAATGTACATTTCCTGAAGAAAATGTGAATGGTGCTTGCAGTGGAAAAATTCGGCACCGGTTGCTAGGGTGCTGTAATTGGTTGCTAGGGCGTGGCTATGAAGTTGCTGTGTCACTACTTATTGGCTGGCCGAATCAAAAGAGCCCAGCCCCAAGTCTCTATGACCTTCTGATCCAAAGATATGATCTCATAGAATTTGACTCAATGTTAAGTCTATGGGAGTTTTTTCAGCCATTTTTTTTTCGTACACTGTGCGAACATCGTACACCCGATCGCTTAGAAAAGTCATAGCACACCTCTCCTCAATAAGCCGGTCGATTTGACACCTCATTCGTGGGTCTACAACAAACGGTGCGGGACGAGTTACGCGCCAAAGTTTTGTTCAGGTGAATAGTAATTACAATACTAGAATGTACATTTCCTGAAGAAAATGTGAATGGTGCTTGCAGTGGCAAAACTCGGCACTCTTGATTAGCATGATGCTAACATAATTACCGTCCTGCTAGGATGTTTTTAGCAAGATGCTAACAATATTAGCATGTTGCTAGCATTATGCTAACACCCTTAGCATGCTGCTAGCATGTTTTTAGAAAGATGCTAATCATGTTAGCATAATTCTAGCAACATGCTAACATGATTAGCATGTTGCTAGCATGATGCTAACACCCTTAGCATTCTGCTAGCATGTTTTTAGAAAGATGCTAATCATGTTAGCATAATGCTAGCATTATGCTAGCATGATTAGCATGTTGCTAGCATGATGCTAGCATGATTAGTATGTTGCTAGCATGTTTTTAGCAAGATGCTAACATAATTAGCATGTTTGCTAGATGATGCTAACATGATTAGCATGCTACTAGCATGATGTTAACACAATTAGCATGTTACCAGCATGATGCTAACACATTTTTACTAGTTTGTGTCATGTTTAAACCCTAAGCTAATCACTATTAGCATGTAGCTATTCACTGCTAGCATGTGTAACATGTTGGAAGTCCAGTTTGCTAGCATGAGTCAAAATAGCCAACCGCCATGTCTCTATGATGCTCTGATGCAGAGATATAGATCTTGCTAAACGGTTGCTAGGGTACTCTGTTTGGTTGCTAAGGAGTGGCTTGGCAGCTACCAATGATGATACTCCAAAGGCTGCTTGACAATATAAACCAACCCCCATTTCTTTATGATGTTCTGATGCAGAGATATAGATCTTGCAAAACGGTTGCTAGGGTACTCTGTTTGGTTGCTAGGGAGTGGCTTGGCAGCTGCCAGTAATGATAAACCAAAGGCTGCTTGCCAGTATGAATGATATAAACCAACCCCCATGCCTCTATGATATTCAGATTTGAAGATATCTGCCTATGCTTTGGGTTGCTAGGGTGCTCTAAATGGTTGCTAAGGCGTGGTTATGATGTCTTTAAGGTGATTTGTGATTGGCGGTTTGCTGCCTCGAGTCAAATGAGCCCACCCTCTTGTTTGTACGACACTTCTATCCAAAGATATTCATTTGATCTTTTTCAATGGAAGTCTATGAAGCTTGTTACTAAGGTGCTCTATATGGTTGCTAGGGCGTGGCTTGATATCTTCAAAGTTATCCTGAGAGACTGATTGGTTGCCTGAGTAAAATGAGACCACCCCCTTGTCTCTATGACATTGTGATCCAGAGTTATGACTTGTCAAAGTTCGTTCCAATGTTAAGTCTATGGGATTTTTTTCGCTACTTTTTCGCCCGCCGGACGAACATCGTACACCCGATCGCTTATAAAAGTCATAGCACACCTCTCCTCAATGAGCCGGTCGATTTGACACCTCATTCATGGGTCTAGGACAAAAACTGCGGGAGGAGTAGCGCGCAGAAAAAAAAGTGGAAGAAGAAGAATAATAATAATAATAATAATAATAAGTATGCAGAAGATTAAGAATGGAGCTTTGCCTTTGGCAAGCACCATTAACTAGAATGTACATTTCCTGAAGAAAATGTGAATGGTGCTTGCAGTGGCAAAACTCGGCACTCTTGATTAGCATGATGCTAACATAATTACCGTCCTGCTAGGATGTTTTTAACAAGATGCTAACATGATTAGCATGTTGCTAGCATTATGCTAACACCCTTAGCATGCTGCTAGCATGTTTTTAGAAAGATGCTAATCATGTTAGCATAATGCTAGCAACATGCTAACATGATTAGCATGTTGCTAGCATGATGCTAACACCCTTAGCATGCTGCTAGCATGTTTTTAGAAAGATGCTAATCATGTAAACATAATGCTAGCAACATGCTAACATGATTAGCATAATGCTAGCATGATGCTAGCATGATTACCATGTTGCTAGCATGTTTTTAACAAGATGCTAACATAATTAGCATGTTTGCTAACATGATGCTAACATGATTAGCATGCTACTAACATGATGCTAACACAATTAGCATGTTACCAGCATGATGCTAACACATTTTTACTAGTTTGTGTCATGTTTAAACCCTAAGCTAATGAGTCAAAAGAGCCAACCGCCATGTCTCTATGATGCTCTGATGCAGAGATATAGATCTTGCAAAACGGTTGCTAGGGTACTCTGTATGGTTGCTAGGGAGTGGCTTGGCAGCTGCCAGAAATGATAAACCAAAGGCTGCTTGCCAGTATGAATGATATAAACCAACCCCCATGCCTCTATGATATTCAGATTTGAAGATATCTGCCTATGCTTTAGGTTGCTAGGGTGCTCTAAATGGTTGCTAAGGCGTGGCTATGATGTCTTTAAGGTGATTTGTGATTGGCGGTTTGCTGCCTCGAGTCAAATGAGCCCACCCTCATGTTTCTATGACACTCCTATCCAAAGATATTCCTTTGATCTTTTTCAATGGAAGTCTATGGAACTTGTTGCTATGGTGCTCTATATGGTTGCTAGGGCGTGGCTTGATAGCTTCTTAATGATCCTGAGAGACTGATTGGTCACCTGAGTGAAATGAGCCCACCCCCTTATCTCTATGTCATTGTGTTCCAGAGCTATGTTCAATACAAAATCCCTATGTAATTTCCCATAGTAGGAAAAACACAGTACTTCCTGGTTCATGGGCACGGCTTCACCATAGTATGTCTATGGGGCAACTTTGGGCAGCTCTTGCGCCCCAGGGGTACAACTTACACCCCATTTTGAGGTATGGTCTGAGAGAGCCTATCAGGCTCTTCAAACGTGGTAACCCACATGTTTCTATGAAATTCTCGTTAGGAGCTATTACTCGTCAAAGTTTGTCCCAATGCAAAGTCTATGGGATTTTTTTCGCTACTTTTTCGCCCGCCGGACGAACATCGTACACCCGATCGCTTATAAAAGTCATAGCACACCTCTCCTCAATGAGCCGGTCGATTTGACACCTCATTCATTGGTCTAGGACAAAAACTGCGGGAGGAGTAGCGCGCAGAAAAAAAAGTGGAAGAAGAAGAAGAAGAAGAACTAGAATGTACATTTCCTGAAGAAAATGTGAATGGTGCTTGCAGTGGCAAAATTCGGCACCAGTTGCTAGGGTGCTGTAATTGGTTGCTAGGGCGTGGCTATGAAGTTGCTGTGTCACTACTTATTGGCTGGCCGAATCAAAAGAGCCCAGCCCCAAGTCTCTATGACCTTCTGATCCAAAGATATGATCTCACAGATTTTGACCCAATGTTAAGTCTATGGGAGTTTTTTCAGCCGTTTTTTCGTACGCTGTGCGAACATCGTACACCCGATTGCTTAGAAAAGTCATAGCACACCTCTCCTCAATAAGCCGGTCGATTTGACACCTCATTCATGGGTCTACGGCAAACGGTGCAGGACGAGTTACGCGCCAAAGTTTTGTTCAGGTGAATAGTAATTACAATACTAGAATGTACATTTCCTGAAGAAAATGTGAATGGTGCTTGCAGTGGCAAAATTCGCCACTCGGTTGCTAGGTTGCTGTAATTGGTTGCTAGGGCGTGGCCATGAAGTCACTACTTATTGGCGGCTTGATAGGCCGAGTCAAAAGAGCCCAGCCCCAAGTCTCTATGACCTTCTAAACCAAAGATATGATCTCACAGATTTGGCCCCCATGTTAAGTCTATGGGAGTTTTTTCAGCCGTTTTTTCGTACGCTGTGCGAACATCGTACACCCGATCGCTTAGAAAAGTCATAGCACACCTCTCCTCAATAAGCCGTCGATTTAACACCTCATTCGTGGGTCTACGACAAATGGTGCGGGACGAGTTACGCGCCAAAGTTTTGTTCAGGTGAATAGTAATTACAATACTAGAATGTACATTTCCTGAAGAAAATGTGAATGGTGCTTGCAGTGGCAAAATTCGGCACCGGTTGCTAGGGTGCTGTAATTGGTTGCTAGGGTGTGGCTATGAAGTTGCTGTGTCACTAATTATTGGCTGGCCGAATCAAAAGAGCCCAGCCCCAAGTCTCTATGACCTTCTGATCCAAAGATATGATCTCACAGATTTTGACCCAATGTTAAGTCTATGGGAGTTTTTTCAGACGTTTTTTTCGTACACTGTGCGAACATCGTACACCCGATCGCTTAGAAAATTCATAGCACACCTCTCCTCAATAAGCCGGTCGATTTGACACCTCATTCGTGGGTCTACGACAAACTGTGCGGGACGAGTTACGCGCCAAAGTTTTGTTCAGGTGAATAGTAATTACAATACTAGAATGTACATTTCCTGAAGAAAATGTGAATGGTGCTTGCAGTGGCAAAACTCAGCACTCTTGATTAGCATGATGCTAACATAATTACCGTCCTGCTAGGATGTTTTTAGCAAGATGCTAACAGATTAGCATGTTGCTAACATGATGCTAACACCCATAGCATGATGCCAGCATGTTTTTAGCAAGATTCTAATCATGTTAGCATAATGGTAGCAAAACATGCTAACATGATTAGCATAATGCTAGCATGATGCTAGCATGATTACCATGTTGCTACCATGATTTTAACAAGATGCTAATCATGTTAGCATAATGCTAAGAACATGCTAACATGATTAGCATAATGGTAACATGATGCTAACACCCTAAGCATGCTACTAGCATGTTTTAAACAAAATGCTAGTCATGTTAGCATAATGCTAGCAACATGCTAACATGATTAGCATAATGCTAGCATGATGCTAGCATGATTACCATGTTGATAGCATTATTTTAACCAAATGCTAATCATGTTAGCATAATGTTAGCAACATGCTAACATGATTAGCATGTTGCTTAGCATGATGCTAACACCCTTAGCATGCTGCTAGCATGTTTTAAAAAAGATGCTAAACATGTTAGCATAATGCTTTCAAACATGCTAACATGATTAGCATAATGCTAGCATGATGCTAGCATGATTACCATGTTTTTAGCATGATTTTAACAAGATGCTAATCATGTTAGCATAATGTTAGCAACATGCTAACATCATTAGCATAATGCTAGCATGATGCTAGCATGATTACCATGTTGTTAGCATGTATTTAACAAGATGCTAACATGATTAGCATGTTTGCTAACATGATGCTAACATGATTAGCATGCTACTAGCATCATGCTAACACAATTAACATGCCACTAGCATTATTCTAACACATTTTTACTAGTTTGTGTCATGTTTAAACCTTAAGCTAATCACTATTAGCATGTAGCTATTCACTGCTAGCATGTGTAGCATGGTGGAAGTCCAGTTTGCTAGCATGAGTCAAAAGAGCCAACCGCCATGTCTCTATAATGTTCTGATGCAGAAATATAGGTGTTTCAAAACGGTTGCTAGGGTACTCTGTTTGGTTGCTAGGGAGTGGCTTGGTAGCTACCAATGATGATACTCCAAAGGCTGCTTGACAATATAAACCAACACCCATGTCTCTACGATGTTCTGATGCAGAGATATAGATCTTGCAAAACGGTTGCTAGGGTACTCTGTTTGGTTGCTAGGGAGTGGCTTGGCAGCTGCCAGTAATGATAAACCAAAGGCTGCTTGCCAGTATGAATGATATAAACCAACCCCCATTCCTCTATGATGTTCAGATTTGAAGATATCCCCTCTATGCTTTGAGTTGCTAGGGTGCTCTAAATAGTTGCTAGGGCGTGGCTATGATATCTTGAAGGTGATTCGTGATTGGCCGTTTGCTGCCCCGAGTCAAATGAGCCCACCCTCATGTTTCTATGACACTCCTATCCAAAGATATTCCTTTGATCTTTTTCAATGGAAGTCTATGGAACTTGTTGCTAAGGTACTCTCTATGGTTGCTAGGGCGTGGCTTGATAGCTTTAAAATTATCTTGATAGACTGATTGGTTGCCTGAGTAAAATGAGCCCACCCCCTTGTCTCTATGACATTGTGATCCAGAGTTATGACTTGTCAAAGTTCGTCCCAATGTTAAGTCTATGGGATTTTTCGCCCGATTTTTCGCCCGTCGGACGAACATCGTACACCCGATCGCTTATAAAAGTCATAGCACACCTCTCCTCAATAAGCCGGTCGATTTGACACCTCATTCATGGGTCTAGGACAAAAGCTGCGGGAGGAGTAGCGCGCCAAAATTTTGTGTGGAATAATAATAATAATAATAATAATAATAATAAGTATGCAGGAGAATAAGAATGGAGCTTTGCCTTTGGCAAGCACCATTAACTAGAATGTACATTTCCTGAAGAAAATGTGAATGGTGCTTGCAGTGGCAAAATTCGCCACTCGGTTGCTAGGTTGCTGTAATTGGTTGCTAGGGCGTGGCCATGAAGTCACTACTTATTGGCGGCTTGATAGGCCGAGTCAAAAGAGCCCAGCCCCAAGTCTCTATGACCTTCTAAACCAAAGATATGATCTCACAGATTTGGCCCCCATGTTAAGTCTATGGGAGTTTTTTCAGACGTTTTTTCGTACGCTGTGCGAACATCGTACACCCGATCGCTTAGAAAAGTCATAGCACACCTCTCCTCAATAAGCCGGTCGATTTAACACCTCATTCGTGGGTCTACGTCAAAAACTGCGAGACGAGTTACGCGCCAAAGTTTTGTTCAGGTGAATAGTAATTACAATACTAGAATGTACATTTCCTGAAGAAAATGTGAATGGTGCTTGCAGTGGCAAAATTCGGCACCGGTTGCTAGGGTGCTGTAATTTGTTGCTAGGGCGTGGCTATGAAGTTGCTGTGTCACTACTTATTGGCTGGCCGAATCAAAAGAGCCCAGCCCCAAGTCTCTATGACCTTCTGATCCAAAGATATGATCTCACAGATTATGACCCAATGTTAAGTCTATGGGAGATTTTTCAGCCGTTTTCTTCGTTGGCTATGCGAACATCGTACACCCGATCGCTTAGAAAAGTCATAGCACACCTCTCCTCAATAAGCCGGTCGATTTGACACCTCATTCGTGGGTCTACGACAAACGGTGCAGGACGAGTTACGCGCCAAAGTTTTGTTCAGGTGAATAGTAATTACAATACTAGAATGTACATTTCCTGAAGAAAATGTGAATGGTGCTTGCAGTGGCAAAATTCGGCACCGGTTGCTAGGGTACTGTAATTGGTTGCTAGGGCGTGGCTATGAAGCTGCTGTGACACTACTTATTGGCTGGCCGAATCAAAAGAGCCCAGCCCCAAGTCTCTATGACCTTCTGATCCAAAGATATGATCTCACAGATTTTGACCCAATGTTAAGTCTATGGGAGTATTTTCAGCCGTTTTTTCGTACGCTGTGCGAACATCGTACACCCGATCGCTTAGAAAAGTCATAGCACACCTCTCCTCAATAAGCCGGTCGATTTGACACCTCATATGTGGGTCTACGACAAACGGTGCGGGACGAGTTACGCGCCAAAGTTTTGTTCAGGTGAATAGTAATTACAATACTAGAATGTACATTTCCTGAAGAAAATGTGAATGGTGCTTGCAGTGGCAAAACTCAGCACTCTTGATTAGCATGATGTTAACATAATTACCGTCCTGCTAGGATGTTTTTAGCAAGATGCTAACAGATTAGCATGTTGCTAGCATGATGCTAACACCCATAGCATGATGCCAGCATGTTTTTAGCAAGATTCTAATCATGTTAGCATAATGCTAGCAAAACATGCTAACATGATTAGCATTATGCTAGCATAATGCTAGCATGATTACCATGTTGCTACCATGATTTTAACAAGATGCTAATCATGTTAGCATAATGCTAGCAACATGCTAACATGATTAGCATAATGGTAACATGATGCTAGCATGATTACCATGTTGCTAGCATGTTTTTAACAAGATGCTAACATGATTAGCATGTTGCTAGCATGATGCTAACACCCTAAGCATGCTGCTAGCATGTTTTAAACAAAATGCTAGTCATGTTAGCATAATGCTAGCAAAATGCTAACATGATTAGCATAATGCTAGCATGATGCTAGCATGATTACCATGTTGCTAGCATTATTTTAACCAAATGCTAATCATGTTAGCATTATGTTAGCAAACATGCTAACATGATTAGCATGCTGCTAGCATGATGCTAACACCCTTAGCATGCTGCTAGCATTTTTTAAACAAGATGCTAATCATGTTAGCATAATGCTAGCAAACATGCTAACATGATTAGCATAATGCTAGCATGATGCTAGCATGATTACCATGTTGTTAGCATGATTTTAACAAGATGCTAATCATGTTAGCATAATGCTAGCAACATGCTAACATCATTAGCATAATGCTAACATGATGCTAGCATGATTACCATGTTGTTAGCATGTATTTAACAAGATGCTAACATGATTAGCATGTTTGCTAACATGATGCTAACATGATTAGCATGCTACTAGCATCATGCTAACACAATTAACATGCCACTAGCATTATTCTAACACATTTTTACTAGTTTGTGTCATGTTTAAACCTTAAGCTAATCACTATTAGTATGTAGCTATTCACTGCTAGCATGTGTAGCATGGTGGAAGTCCAGTTTGCTAGCATGAGTCAAAAGAGCCAACCGCCATGTCTCTATAATGTTCTGATGCAGAAATATACGTGTTTCAAAACGGTTGCTAGGGTACTCTGTTTGGTTGCTAGGGAGTGGCTTGGTAGCTACCAATGATGATACTCCAAAGGCTGCTTGACAATATAAACCAACACCCATGTCTCTACGATGTTCTGATGCAGATATATAGATCTTGCAAAACGGTTGCTAGGGTACTCTGTTTGGTTGCTAGGGAGTGGCTTGGCAGCTGCCAGTAATGATAAACCAAAGGCTGCTTGCCAGTATGAATGATATAAACCAACCCCCATTCCTCTATGATGTTCAGATTTGAAGATATCCCCTCTATGCTTTGAGTTGCTAGGGTGCTCTAAATAGTTGCTAGGGCGTGGCTATGATATCTTGAAGGTGATTCGTGATTGGCCGTTTGCTGCCCCGAGTCAAATGAGCCCACCCTCATGCTTCTATGACACTCCTATCCAAAGATATTCCTTTGATCTTTTTCAATGGAAGTCTATGGAACTTGTTGCTATGGTGCTCTATATGGTTGCTAGGGCGTGGCTCGATAGCTTCACAATGATCCTGAGAGACTGATTGGTTGCCTGAGTAAAATGAGCCCACCCCCTTGTCTCTATGACATTGTGATCCAGAGTTATGTTCAATACAAAATCCCTATGTATTTTCCCATAGTAGGAAAAACACAGTACTTCCTGGTTCATGGGCACGGCTTCACCATAGTATGTCTATGGGGCAACTTTGGGCAGCTCTTGCGCCCCAGGGGTACAACTTACACCCCATTTTGAGGTATGGTCTGAGAGAGCCTATCAGGCTCTTCAAACGTGGTAACCCACATGTTTCTATGAAATTCTCGTTAGGAGCTATTACTCGTCAAAGTTTGTCCCAATGCAAAGTCTATGGGATTTTTTTCGCTACTTTTTCGCCCGCCGGACGAACATCGTACACCCGATCGCTTATAAAAGTCATAGCACACCTCTCCTCAATGAGCCGGTCGATTTGACACCTCATTCATGGGTCTAGGACAAAAACTGCGGGAGGAGTAGCGCGCAGAAAAAAAAGTGGAAGAAGAAGAAGAAGAAGAATAAGTATGCAGGAGAATAAGAATGGAGCTTTGCCTTTGGCAAGCACCATTAACTAGAATGTACATTTCCTGAAGAAAATGTGAATGGTGCTTGCAGTGGCAAAACACCTGACTCGGTTGCTAGGGTGCTGTAATTGGTTGCTAGGGCGTGGCTATGAAGTTGCTGTGTCACTACTTATTGGCTGGCCGAATCAAAAGAGCCCAGCCCCAAGTCTCTACGACCTTCTAAACCAAAGATATGATCTCACAGATTTGGCCCCCATGGTATCTATGGGAGTTTTTTCAGCCGTTTTTTCGTACGCTGTGCGAACATCGTACACCCGATCGCTTAGAAAAGTCATAGCACACCTATCCTCAATAAGCCGGTCGATTTGACACCTCATTCGTGGGTCTACGACAAACGGTGCGGGACGAGTTACGCGCCAAAGTTTTGTTCAGGTGAATAGTAATTACAATACTAGAATGTACATTTCCTGAAGAAAATGTGAATGGTGCTTGCAGTGGCAAAATTCAGAACCCGGTTGCTAGGGTGCTGTAATCGGTTACTAGGGCATGGCTATAAAGTCACTAGTTATTGGTTGCTTGATAGGCCGAGTCAAAAGAGCCCAGCCCCAAGTCTCTACGACCTTCTGATCCAAAGATATGATCTCACAGATTTGGCCCCCATGTTAAGTCTATGGGACATTTTTCAAACGATTTTTCGTCCGCTGTGCGAACATCGTACACCCGATCGCTTATAAAAGTCATAGCACACCTCTCCTCAATAAGCCGGTCGATTTGACACCTCATTCGTGGGTCTACGACAAATGGTGCAGGACGAGTTACACGCCAAAGTTTTGTCTAGGTGAATAGTAATTACAATACTAGAATGTACATTTCCTGAAGAAAATGTGAATGGTGCTTGCAGTGGCAAAATTCGGCACCGGTTGCTAGGGTGCTGTAATTGGTTGCTAGGGCGTGGCCATAAAGTCACTACTTATTGGCGGCTTGATAGGCCGAGCCAAAAGAGCCCAGCCCCAAGTCTCTATGACCATCTAAACCAAAGATATGATCTCACAGATTTGGCCCCCATGTTAAGTCTATGGGAGTTTTTTCAGCCGTTTTTTCGTACGCTGTGCGAACATCGTACACCTAATCGCTTAGAAAAGTCATAGCACACCTCTCCTCAATAAGCCGGTCGATTTGACACCTCATTTGTGGGTCTACGTCAAACGGTGCGGGACGAGTTACGCGCCAAAGTTTTGTTCAGGTGAATAGTAATTACAATACTAGAATGTACATTTCCTGAAGAAAATGTGAATGGTGCTTGCAGTGGCAAAACACCGGACTCGGTTGCTAGGTTGCTGTAATTGATTGCTAGGGCGTGGCTATGAAGCTGCTGTGTCACTACTTATTGGCTGGCCGAATCAAAAGAGCCCAGCCCCAAGTCTCTACGAACTTCTGATCCAAAGATATGATCTCACAGATTTGGACCCCATGTTAAGTCTATGGGAGTTTTTTCAGCCGTTTTTTTGTACGCTGTGCGAACATCGTACACCCGATCGCTTAGAAAAGTCATAGCACACCTCTCCTCAATAAGCCGGTCGATTTGACACCTCATTCGTGGGTCTACTACAAACGGTGCCGGACGAGTTACGCGCCAAAGTTTTGTTCAGGTGAATAGTAATTACAATACTAGAATGTACATTTCCTGAAGAAAATGTGAATGGTGCTTGCAGTGGCAAAACACCTGACTCGGTTGCTAGGGTGCTGTAATTGGTTGCTAGGGCGTGGCTATGAAGTTGCTGTGTCACTACTTATTGGCTGGCCGAATCAAAAGAGCCCAGCCCCAAGTCTCTACGACCTTCTAAACCAAAGATATGATCTCACAGATTTGGCCCCCATGTTAAGTCTATGGGAGTTTTTTCAGCCGTTTTTTCGTACGCTGTGCGAACATCGTACACCCGATCGCTTAGAAAAGTCATAGCACAACTATCCTCAATAAGCCGGTCGATTTGACACCTCATTCGTGGGTCTACGACAAACGGTGCGGGACGAGTTACGCGCCAAAGTTTTGTTCAGGTGAATAGTAATTACAATACTAGAATGTACATTTCCTGAAGAAAATGTGAATGGTGCTTGCAGTGGCAAAACACCGGACTCGGTTGCTAGGGTGCTGTAATTGGTTGCTAGGGCGTGGCTATGAACTACCTATTGGCGGCTTGATAGGCCGAGTCAAAAGAGCCCAGCCCCAAGTCTCTATGACCTTCTAAACCAAAGATATGATCTCACAGATTTGGCCCCCATGTTAAGTCTATGGGAGTTTTTTCAGCCGTTTTTTCGTACGCTGTGCGAACATCGTACACCTGATTGCTTATAAAAGTCATAGCACACCTCTCCTCAATAAGCCGGTCGATTTGACACCTCATTCGTGGATCTACGTCAAAAACTGCGAGACGAGTTACGCGCCAAAGTTTTGTTCAGGTGAATAGTAATTACAATACTAGAATGTACATTTCCTGAAGAAAATGTGAATGGTGCTTGCAGTGGCAAAACTCGGCACTCTTGATTAGCATGATGGTAGCATGATGCTAACACCCTTAGCATATTGCTAGGATGTGTTTACCAAGATGCTAATCATGTTAGCATAATGCTAGCAAAATGCTAACATGATTAGCATGTTGCCACCATGATGTTAACACCCGTAGCATACTGTTAACATGTTTTTAGCAAGATGCTAACCATGTTAGCATAATGTTAACAACATGCTAACATGATTAGCATGTTTGCTAACATGATTAGCATGCTACTATCATCATGCTAACACATTTTCACTAGTTTGTGTCATGTTTAAACCCTAAGCTAATCACTATTAGCATGTAGCTATTCACTGCTAGCATGTGTATCATGTTGGAAGTCCAGATTGCTAGCATGAGTCAAAAGAGCCAACCGCCATGTCTCTATGATGCTCTGATGCAGAGATATAGGTCTTGCTAAACAGTTGCTAGGGTACTCTGTTTGGTTGCTAGGGAGTGGCTTGGCAGCTGCCAATGATGATACTCCAAAGGCTGCTTGACAATATAAACCAACCCCCATGTCTGTACGATGTTCTGATGCAGAGATATACATCTTGAAAAACGGTTGCTAGGGTACTCTGTTTGGTTGCTAGGGAGTGGCTTGGCAGCTGCCAATGATGATACATCAAAGGCTGCTTGCCAGTATGAATGATATAAACCAACCCCCATGCCTGTATGATATTCAGATTTGAAGATATCCCCTCTATGCTTTGGGTTGCTAGGGTGCTCTAAATGGTTGCTAGGGCGTGGCTATGAAGTGTTGAAGGTGATTCGTGATTGGCCGTTTGCTGCCCCGAGTCAAATGAGCCCACCCTCATGTTTCTATGACACTCCTATCCAAAGATATTCATTTGATCTTTTTCAATGGAAGTCTATGGAACTTGTTGCTATGGTGCTCTATATGGTTGCTAGGGCGTGGCTTGATAGCTTCACAATGATCCTGAGAGACTGATTGGTTGCCTGAGTAAAATGAGCCCACCCCCTTGTCTCTAAGACATTGTGATCCAGAGTTATGTTCAATACAAAATCCCTATGTAATTTCCCATAGTAGGAAAAACACAGTACTTCCTGGTTCATGGGCACGGCTTCACCATAGTATGTCTATGGGGCAACTTTGGGCAGCTCTTGCGCCCCAGGGGTACAACTTACACCCAGTTTTGAGGTATGGCCTGACAGAGCTTGCTAGCCTCTTCAAACGTGGTAACCCACATGTTTCTACGAAATTCTCACTCGGAGCAATAACTCGTCAAAATTTGTCGCAATGCAAAGTCTATGGGATTTTTTTCGCTACTTTTTCGCCCGCTGGACGAACATCGTACACCCGATCGCTTATAAAAGTCATAGCACAGGTCTCCTCAATAAGCCGGTCGATTTGACACCTGATTCATTGGTCTAGGACAAAAACTGTGGGAGGAGTAGCGCGCCAAACTTTTGTCCAGAAAAATAATTATAATAATAAGTATGAGCAATAATAAGAATGGAGCTTTGCCTATGGCAAGCACCATTAACTAGAATGTACATTTCCTGAAGAAAATGTGAATGGTGCTTGCAGTGGCAAAATTCGTCACCGGTTGCTAGGGTGCTGTAATTGGTTGCTAGGGCGTGGCTATGAAGATGCTGTGTCAATACTTATTGGCAGGCTGAATCAAAAGAGCCCAGCCCCAAGTCTCTATGACCTTCTAAACCAAAGATATGATCTCACAGATTTGGCCCCCATGTTAAGTCTATGGGAGTTTTTTCAGCCGTTTTTTCGTATGCTGTGCGAAAATCGTACACCCAATCGCTTAGAAAAGTCATAGCACACCTCTCCTCAATAAGCCGGTCGATTTGACACCTCATTCGTGGGTCTACGACAAACGGTGCGGGACGAGTTACGTGCCAAAGTTTTGTTCAGGTGAATAGTAATTACAATACTAGAATGTACATTTCCTGAAGAAAATGTGAATGGTGCTTGCAGTGGCAAAATTCGGCACCGGTTGCTAGGGTGCTGTAATTGGTTGCTAGGGTGTGGCTATGAAGTCACTACTTATTGGCGGCGTGATAGGCCGAGTCAAAAGAGCCCAGCCCCAAGTCTCTATGACCTTCTAAACCAAAGATATGATCTCACAGATTTGGCCCCCATGTTAAGTCTATGGGAGTTTTTTCAGCCGTTATTTCGTACGCTGTGCGAACATCGTACACCCGATTGCTTAGAAAAGTCATAGCACACCTCTCCTCAATAAGCCGGTCGATTTGACACCTCATTCGTGGGTCTACGACAAACGGTGCGGGACGAGTTACGCGCCAAAGTTTTGTTCAGGTGAATAGTAATTACAATACTAGAATGTACATTTCCTGAAGAAAATGTGAATGGTGCTTGCAGTGGCAAAATTCGTCACCGGTTGCTAGGGTGCTGTAATTGGTTGCTAGGGCGTGGCTATGAAGATGCTGTGTCAATACTTATTGGCAGGCTGAATCAAAAGAGCCCAGCCCCAAGTCTCTATGACCTTCTAAACCAAAGATATGATCTCACAGATTTGGCCCCCATGTTAAGTCTATGGGAGTTTTTTCAGCCGTTTTTTCGTATGCTGTGCGAAAATCGTACACCCAATCGCTTAGAAAAGTCATAGCACACCTCTCCTCAATAAGCCGGTCGATTTGACACCTCATTCGTGGGTCTACGACAAACGGTGCGGGACGAGTTACGCGCCAAAGTTTTGTTCAGGTGAATAGTAATTACAATACTAGAATGTACATTTCCTGAAGAAAATGTGAATGGTGCTTGCAGTGGCAAAATTCGGCACCGGTTGCTAGGGTGTTGTAATTGGTTGCTAGGGCGTGGCTATGAAGTTGCTGTGTCACTACTTATTGGCTGGCCGAATCAAAAGAGCCCAGCCCCAAGTCTCTATGACCTTCTGATCCAAAGATATAATCTCACAGATTTTGACCCAATGTTAAGTCTATGGGAGTTTCTCAGCCGTTTTTATCGTACGCTGTGCGAACATCGTACACCCGATCACTTAGAAAAGTCATAGCACACCTCTCCTCAATAAGCCGGTCGATTTGACACCTCATTTGTGGGTCTACGACAAACGGTGCGGGACGAGTTATGCGCCAAAGTTTTGTCTAGGTGAATAGTAATTACAATACTAGAATGTACATTTCCTGAAGAAAATGTGAATGGTGCTTGCAGTGGCAAAATTCGGCACCGGTTGCTAGGGTGCTGTAATTGGTTGCTAGGGCGTGGCCATAAAGTCACTACTTATTGGCGGCTTGATAGGCCGAGCCAAAAGAGCCCAGCCCCAAGTCTCTATGACCATCTAAACCAAAGATATGATCTCACAGATTTGGCCCCCATGTTAAGTCTATGGGAGTTTTTTCAGCCGTTTTTTCGTACGCTGTGCGAACATCGTACACCTAATCGCTTAGAAAAGTCATAGCACACCTCTCCTCAATAAGCCGGTCGATTTGACACCTCATTTGTGGGTCTACGTCAAACGGTGCGGGACGAGTTACGCGCCAAAGTTTTGTTCAGGTGAATAGTAATTACAATACTAGAATGTACATTTCCTGAAGAAAATGTGAATGGTGCTTGCAGTGGCAAAACACCGGACTCGGTTGCTAGGTTGCTGTAATTGATTGCTAGGGCGTGGCTATGAAGCTGCTGTGTCACTACTTATTGGCTGGCCGAATCAAAAGAGCCCAGCCCCAAGTCTCTACGAACTTCTGATCCAAAGATATGATCTCACAGATTTGGACCCCATGTTAAGTCTATGGGAGTTTTTTCAGCCGTTTTTTTGTACGCTGTGCGAACATCGTACACCCGATCGCTTAGAAAAGTCATAGCACACCTCTCCTCAATAAGCCGGTCGATTTGACACCTCATTCGTGGGTCTACTACAAACGGTGCCGGACGAGTTACGCGCCAAAGTTTTGTTCAGGTGAATAGTAATTACAATACTAGAATGTACATTTCCTGAAGAAAATGTGAATGGTGCTTGCAGTGGCAAAACACCTGACTCGGTTGCTAGGGTGCTGTAATTGGTTGCTAGGGCGTGGCTATGAAGTTGCTGTGTCACTACTTATTGGCTGGCCGAATCAAAAGAGCCCAGCCCCAAGTCTCTACGACCTTCTAAACCAAAGATATGATCTCACAGATTTGGCCCCCATGTTGTCTATGGGAGTTTTTTCAGCCGTTTTTTCGTACGCTGTGCGAACATCGTACACCCGATCGCTTAGAAAAGTCATAGCACAACTATCCTCAATAAGCCGGTCGATTTGACACCTCATTCGTGGGTCTACGACAAACGGTGCGGGACGAGTTACGCGCCAAAGTTTTGTTCAGGTGAATAGTAATTACAATACTAGAATGTACATTTCCTGAAGAAAATGTGAATGGTGCTTGCAGTGGCAAAACACCGGACTCGGTTGCTAGGGTGCTGTAATTGGTTGCTAGGGCGTGGCTATGAACTACCTATTGGCGGCTTGATAGGCCGAGTCAAAAGAGCCCAGCCCCAAGTCTCTATGACCTTCTAAACCAAAGATATGATCTCACAGATTTGGCCCCCATGTTAAGTCTATGGGAGTTTTTTCAGCCGTTTTTTCGTACGCTGTGCGAACATCGTACACCTGATTGCTTATAAAAGTCATAGCACACCTCTCCTCAATAAGCCGGTCGATTTGACACCTCATTCGTGGATCTACGTCAAAAACTGCGAGACGAGTTACGCGCCAAAGTTTTGTTCAGGTGAATAGTAATTACAATACTAGAATGTACATTTCCTGAAGAAAATGTGAATGGTGCTTGCAGTGGCAAAACTCGGCACTCTTGATTAGCATGATGGTAGCATGATGCTAACACCCTTAGCATATTGCTAGGATGTGTTTACCAAGATGCTAATCATGTTAGCATAATGCTAGCAAAATGCTAACATGATTAGCATGTTGCCACCATGATGTTAACACCCGTAGCATACTGTTAACATGTTTTTAGCAAGATGCTAACCATGTTAGCATAATGTTAACAACATGCTAACATGATTAGCATGTTTGCTAACATGATTAGCATGCTACTATCATCATGCTAACACATTTTCACTAGTTTGTGTCATGTTTAAACCCTAAGCTAATCACTATTAGCATGTAGCTATTCACTGCTAGCATGTGTATCATGTTGGAAGTCCAGATTGCTAGCATGAGTCAAAAGAGCCAACCGCCATGTCTCTATGATGCTCTGATGCAGAGATATAGGTCTTGCTAAACAGTTGCTAGGGTACTCTGTTTGGTTGCTAGGGAGTGGCTTGGCAGCTGCCAATGATGATACTCCAAAGGCTGCTTGACAATATAAACCAACCCCCATGTCTGTACGATGTTCTGATGCAGAGATATACATCTTGAAAAACGGTTGCTAGGGTACTCTGTTTGGTTGCTAGGGAGTGGCTTGGCAGCTGCCAATGATGATACATCAAAGGCTGCTTGCCAGTATGAATGATATAAACCAACCCCCATGCCTGTATGATATTCAGATTTGAAGATATCCCCTCTATGCTTTGGGTTGCTAGGGTGCTCTAAATGGTTGCTAGGGCGTGGCTATGAAGTGTTGAAGGTGATTCGTGATTGGCCGTTTGCTGCCCCGAGTCAAATGAGCCCACCCTCATGTTTCTATGACACTCCTATCCAAAGATATTCATTTGATCTTTTTCAATGGAAGTCTATGGAACTTGTTGCTATGGTGCTCTATATGGTTGCTAGGGCGTGGCTTGATAGCTTCACAATGATCCTGAGAGACTGATTGGTTGCCTGAGTAAAATGAGCCCACCCCCTTGTCTCTAAGACATTGTGATCCAGAGTTATGTTCAATACAAAATCCCTATGTAATTTCCCATAGTAGGAAAAACACAGTACTTCCTGGTTCATGGGCACGGCTTCACCATAGTATGTCTATGGGGCAACTTTGGGCAGCTCTTGCGCCCCAGGGGTACAACTTACACCCAGTTTTGAGGTATGGCCTGACAGAGCTTGCTAGCCTCTTCAAACGTGGTAACCCACATGTTTCTACGAAATTCTCACTCGGAGCAATAACTCGTCAAAATTTGTCGCAATGCAAAGTCTATGGGATTTTTTTTCGCTACTTTTTCGCCCGCTGGACGAACATCGTACACCCGATCGCTTATAAAAGTCATAGCACAGGTCTCCTCAATAAGCCGGTCGATTTGACACCTGATTCATTGGTCTAGGACAAAAACTGTGGGAGGAGTAGCGCGCCAAACTTTTGTCCAGAAAAATAATTATAATAATAAGTATGAGCAATAATAAGAATGGAGCTTTGCCTATGGCAAGCACCATTAACTAGAATGTACATTTCCTGAAGAAAATGTGAATGGTGCTTGCAGTGGCAAAATTCGTCACCGGTTGCTAGGGTGCTGTAATTGGTTGCTAGGGCGTGGCTATGAAGATGCTGTGTCAATACTTATTGGCAGGCTGAATCAAAAGAGCCCAGCCCCAAGTCTCTATGACCTTCTAAACCAAAGATATGATCTCACAGATTTGGCCCCCATGTTAAGTCTATGGGAGTTTTTTCAGCCGTTTTTTCGTATGCTGTGCGAAAATCGTACACCCAATCGCTTAGAAAAGTCATAGCACACCTCTCCTCAATAAGCCGGTCGATTTGACACCTCATTCGTGGGTCTACGACAAACGGTGCGGGACGAGTTACGTGCCAAAGTTTTGTTCAGGTGAATAGTAATTACAATACTAGAATGTACATTTCCTGAAGAAAATGTGAATGGTGCTTGCAGTGGCAAAATTCGGCACCGGTTGCTAGGGTGCTGTAATTGGTTGCTAGGGTGTGGCTATGAAGTCACTACTTATTGGCGGCGTGATAGGCCGAGTCAAAAGAGCCCAGCCCCAAGTCTCTATGACCTTCTAAACCAAAGATATGATCTCACAGATTTGGCCCCCATGTTAAGTCTATGGGAGTTTTTCAGCCGTTATTTCGTACGCTGTGCGAACATCGTACACCCGATTGCTTAGAAAAGTCATAGCACACCTCTCCTCAATAAGCCGGTCGATTTGACACCTCATTCGTGGGTCTACGACAAACGGTGCGGGACGAGTTACGCGCCAAAGTTTTGTTCAGGTGAATAGTAATTACAATACTAGAATGTACATTTCCTGAAGAAAATGTGAATGGTGCTTGCAGTGGCAAAATTCGTCACCGGTTGCTAGGGTGCTGTAATTGGTTGCTAGGGCGTGGCTATGAAGATGCTGTGTCAATACTTATTGGCAGGCTGAATCAAAAGAGCCCAGCCCCAAGTCTCTATGACCTTCTAAACCAAAGATATGATCTCACAGATTTGGCCCCCATGTTAAGTCTATGGGAGTTTTTTCAGCCGTTTTTTCGTATGCTGTGCGAAAATCGTACACCCAATCGCTTAGAAAAGTCATAGCACACCTCTCCTCAATAAGCCGGTCGATTTGACACCTCATTCGTGGGTCTACGACAAACGGTGCGGGACGAGTTACGCGCCAAAGTTTTGTTCAGGTGAATAGTAATTACAATACTAGGAATGTACATTTCCTGAAGAAAATGTGAATGGTGCTTGCAGTGGCAAAAT